>NC_092152.1:5776119-5786119 GCF_045791955.1 Oncorhynchus clarkii lewisi | reverse complement strand
GTTTAGTGTTAAGGTAGGTTTAGGGGTTAGGGTTAAGGGTTAGGGTAGATTTAGAGGTTAGGGTCTGGAGTTAGGGTTTGATTATGGGTTAGGGTTAAGGGTAGGATTAGGGGTTAATGTTGGGTTAGGATTAGGGGTTAGGGTAGGATTAGGGGTTAGGGTTAGGGTAGGATTAGGGGTTATGGTTAGGATAGGATTAGGGGTTAGGGGTTAGGGTAGGATTAGGGGTTAGGGTTAGGGTAGGATTAGGGGTTAGGATTAGGGGTTAGGGTAGGATTAGCATTTAGGGTTAAGGGTAGGATTAGGGGTTAGGGTAGGATTAGCAGTTAGGGTTAAGGGTAAGGTTAGGGTAGGATTAGCAGTTAGGGTTAAGGGTAGGATTAGGGGTTAGGGTAGGATTAGGGATTAAGGGTTAGCGTAGGATTAGGGGTTAGGGTAGGATTAGGGGTTAGGGTTAGGGTAGGATTAGGGGTTAGGGTTAGGTGTTAGGGTAGGATTAGGGGTTAGAGTTAGGGGTTAGGGTAGTATTAGGGGTTAGGGTTAAGGGTGGCATTAGGGGTTAGGGGTAGGATTAGGGGTTGGGGTAGGATTAGGGGTAAGGGTAGGATTAGGGGTTGGGGTTAGAGGTTAGGGTAGGATTAGGGGTTAGGGTTAGAGGTTAGGGTAGGATTAGGGGTTAGGGTTAGAAGTTCGCGTAGGATTAGGGGTTAGGGTTAGTGGTTAGGGTAGGATTAGGGGTTGGGGTTAGAGGTTAGGGTAGAATTAGGGGTTAGGGATAGGGGTTAGGGTAGGATTAGGCGTTGGGGTTAGAGGTTAGGGTAGGATTAGGGGTTAGAGGTTAGGGTAGGATTAGCGTTTAGGGTTAGGGTAGGATTAGAGGTCAGGGTTAGAGGTTAGGGTAGGATTAGAGTTTAGGGTTAGGGGTTAGGGTAGGATTAGAGGTTAGGCTAGGATTAGAGGTTAGGGTAGGATTAGGGGGTAGGGTTACAGGTTAGGGTAGGATTAGTGTTTAGGGTAGGATTAGAGGTTAGGGTAGGATTAGTGGGTAGGGTTAGAGGAAAGGGTAGGATTAGGGGTTAGGGTTAGAGGTTAGGGTAGGATTAGGGGTCAGGGTAGGATTAGAGTTTAGGGTAGGATTAGGGGTTAGGATAGGATTATAAATTAGGGTTAGAGGTTAGGGTAGGATTAGGGGTTAGGGTGGGATTAGGGGTTAGGGTAGGTTTAGGGGTTAGGGTTAGAGGTTAGGGTAGGATTAGAGGTTAGGGTAGGATTAGGGGTTAGGGTAGGAATAGAGGTTAGGGTTAGAGGTTAGGGTAGGATTGGGGGTTAGGGTAGGATTAGGGGTTAGGGTAGGATTAGGGGTTAGGGTTAGAGGTTAGGGTAGGATTAGGGGTTAGGGTAGGTTTAGGGTTAAAGGTTAGGGTAGGATTAGGGGTTAGGGTTAGAGGTTAGGGTAAGATTAGCGGTTAGGGTTAGAGGTTAGGGTAGGATTAGGGGTTAGGGTTAGAGGTTAGGGTAGGATTATGGGTTAGGGTTAGAGGTTAGGGTAGGATTAGGGGTTAGGGGTTAGGGTTAGAGGTTAGGGTAGGATTAGGGGTTAGAATTAGGGGTTAGGGTTAGAGGTTAGGGTAGGATTAGGTGTTAGGGTTAGGGGTTAGGGTAGGATTAGGGGTTGGGATTAGAGGTTAGGGTAGGATTAGGGGTTCGGGTTAGAGGTTAGGGTAGGATTAGGGGTTAAGGTTAGGGGTTAGGGTTAGAGGTTAGGGTAGGATTAGGGCGTAGGGTTAGAGGTTAGGGTAGGATTAGGGGTTAGGGTTAGGGGTTAGGATTAGGGGTTAGGGTAGGATTAGGGGGTAGGGTTAGAGGTTAGGGTAGGATTAGGGTTTAGGGTAGGATTAGAGGTTAGGGTAGTATTAGGGGGTAGGGTTAGAGGTTAGGGTAGGATTAGGGGTTAGGGTTAGAGGTTAGGGTAGGATTAGGGGTTAGGGTAAGATTAGAGGTTAGGGTTAGATGTTAGGGTAGGTTTAGGGTTTAGGGTAGGATTAGAGGTTAGGGTAGTATTAGGGGGTAGGGTTAGAGGTTAGGGTAGGATTAGGGGTTAGGGTTAGAGGTTAGGGTAGGATTAGGGGTTAGGGTAGGATTAGAGGTTAGGGTAGGATTAGGGGTTAGGATAGGATTAGAGGTTAGGGTTAGAGGTTAGGGTAGGATTAGGGGTTAGGGTGGGATTAGGGGTTAGGGTAGGTTTAGGGGTTAGGGTTAGAGGTTAGGGTAGGATTAGGGGTTAGGGTAGGATTAGGGGTTAGGGTTAGAGGTTAGGGTAGGATTAGGGATTAGGGTAGGATTAGGGGTTAGGGTAGGATTAGGGGTTAGGGTAGGTTTAGGGGTTAGGGTTAGGGTTAAATGTTAGGGTAGGATTAGGGGTTAGGGTTAGAGGTTAGGGTAGGATTAGGGGTTAGGGTTAGAGGTTATTGTAGGATTAGGGGTTAGGGTTAGAGGTTAGGGCAGGATTAGGGGTTAGGGTTAGAGGTTAGGGTAGGATTAGGGGTTGGGGTTAGGGGTTAGGGTAGGATTAGGGGTTGGGGTTAGAGGTTAGGGTAGGATTAGGGGTTAGGGTTAAGGGTTAGGGTTAGAGGTTAGGGTAGGATTAGGAGTTAGTATTAGGGGTTAGAGTTAGAGGTTAGGGTAGGATTAGGGGTTAGGGGTTAGGGTTAGAGGTTAGGGTAGGATTAGGGGTTAGGATTAGGGGTTAGGGTTAGAGGTTAGGGTAGGATTAGGGGTTAGGGTTAGGGGTTAGGGTAGGATTAGGGGTTGGGGTTAGAGGTTAGGGTAGAATTGGGGGTTAGGGTTAGAGTTTAGGGTTAGGGTAGGATTAGAGGTTAGGGTAGGATTAGGGGTTGGGGTAGGATTAGGGTTTAGGGTTAGAGGTTAGGGTAGGATTAGGGGTTAGGGTTAGAGTTTAGGGTAGGATTAGGGGTTAGGGTAGGATTAGGGATTAGGGTAGGATTAGGGGTTAGGGTTAGAGGTTAGGGTAGGATTAGGGGTTAGGGTTAGAGGTTAGGGTAGGATTAGGGGTTAGGGTAGGATTAGGGGTTAGGGTAGGATTAGGGGTTAGGGTTAGAGGTTAGGGTAGGATTAGGGGTTAGGGTAGGATTAGGGGTTGGGGTTAGAGGTTAGGGTAGGATTAGGGGTTAGGGTTAGGGGTTAGGGTTAGAGGTTAGGGTAGGATTAGGAGTTAGTATTAGGGGTTAGAGTTAGAGGTTAGGGTAGGATTAGGGGTTAGGGGTTAGGGTTAGAGGTTAGGGTAGGATTAGGGGTTAGGATTAGGGGTTAGGGTTAGAGGTAAGGGTAGAATTAGGGGTTAGGGTTAGGGGTTAGGGTAGGATTAGGGGTTGGGGTTAGAGGTTAGGGTAGAATTGGGGGTTAGGTTTAGAGTTTAGGGTTAGGGTAGGATTAGAGGTTAGGGTAGGATTAGGGGTTGGGGTAGGATTAGGGGTTAGGGTTAGAGGTTAGGGTAGGATTAGGGGTTAGGGTTAGAGTTTAGGGTAGGATTAGGGGTTAGGGTAGGATTAGGGATTAGGGTAGGATTAGGGGTTAGGGTTAGAGGTTAGGGTAGGATTAGGGGTTAGGGTTAGAGATTAGGGTAGGATTAGGGGTTAGGGTTAGAGGTTAGGGTAGGATTAGGGGTTAGGGTAGGATTAGGGGTTAGGGTAGGATTAGGGGTTAGGGTAGGATTGGGGGTTAGGGTTAGAGGTTAGGGTTAGGGTTAGGGTAGGAATAGAGGTTAGGGTAGGATTAGGGGTTGGGGTAGAATTAGGGGTTAGGATAAGGGGTTAGGGTAGGATTGGGGGTTAGGGTTAGAGGTTAGGGTAGGATTAGGGGTTAGGGTAGGATTAGGGGTTAGGGTAGGATTGGGGGTTAGGGTTAGAGGTTAGGGTAGGATTGGGGGTTAGGCTAGGATTGGGGGTTAGGGTTAGAGGTTAGGGTTAGAGGTTAGGGTTAGGGTTAGGGTAGGATTAGGGGTTAGGGTAGGTTTAGGGGTTAGGATGTGTGGTAATGGGATTAGGGGTTAGGATGTGTGGTAATGGGATTAGTGAATGGATCACCGGATGATCTATTGTTCTTATCCAGATTTTTTTGAAACTACACTATTGGTTAGAGCCTGTAAGTAAGCATTTCACTGTAAGGTCTACTACACCTGTTTTATTCAGCATTTCACTGTAAGGTCTACTACACCTGTTGTATTCATCATTTCACTGTAAGGTCTACTACACCTGTTATATTCAGCATTTCACTGTAAGGTCTACTACACCTGTTTTATTCAGCATTTCACTGTAAGGTCTACTACACCTGTTGTATTCATCATTTCACTGTAAGGTCTAATACACCTGTTGTATTCAGCATTTCACTGTAAGGTCTACTACACCTGTTGTATTCAGCATTTCACTGTGAGGTCTACTACACCTGTTGTATTCAGCATTTCACTGTAAGGTCTACTACACCTGTTGTATTCAGCATTTCACTGTAAGGTCTACTACACCTGTTGTATTCAGCATTTCACTGTAAGGTCTAATACACCTGTTGTATTCAGCATTTCACTGTAAGGTCTACTACACCTGTTGTATTCAGCATTTCACTGTAAGGTCTACTACACCTGTTGTATTCAGCATTTCACTGTAAGGTCTAATACACCTGTTGTATTCAGCATTTCACTGTAAGGTCTACTACACCTGTTGTATTCAGCATTTCACTGTAAGGTCTACTACACCTGTTGTATTCAGCATTTCACTGTAAGGTCTACTACACCTGTTGTATTCAGCATTTCACTGTGAGGTCTACTACACCTGTTGTATTCAGCATTTCACTGTAAGGTCTACTACACCTGTTGTATTCAGCATTTCACTGTAAGGTCTACTACACCTGTTGTATTCAGCATTTCACTGTAAGGTCTAATACACCTGTTGTATTCGGCTCATGTGACTGATACAATTTGATTTTGCTAAGTATGTTTTGAATAAACTCAGGGAAGATGAGGAACGTTTTTCATATTTTTTGATTTGGTTTATTTTTCTTTATTAGTCGGTTTTCATAGAAATCTGGAAATTAATTCAGAAGGACGGAAGGAAACAGGAATGGAGCTTTACAGCTCATCTCTTTCCTACTATGAGCTCGGGATCTGGCCATTGTTCAAGACCTATAATGTCACTTTAGCGTTTCCCCTTAATTAATACATTAAAGCCCTATTAAATCATGGCACCTTATTAGCTGCAGTGCTACAGACGGACAGACGGACAGACAGACGGACAGACGTACAGCCGGTCTGCTTGTAATGAGGTGTTCGAACAGCAGTGGGCCTCTCTCTCTCTCTCTCTCTCTCTCTCTCTCTCTCTCTCTCTCTCTCTCTCTCTCTGTGTCTCTCTCTCTCTCTCTCTCTCTCTCTCTCTATGTCTCTCTCTCTCTCTCTATGTCTCTCTCTCTCTCTCTCTCTCTCTCTCTCTCTCTCTGTGTCTCTCTCTCTCTCTCTGTGTGTCTCTCTCTCTCTATGTCTCTCTCTCTCTCTCTCTCTCTCTCTCTCTCTCTCTCTCTATGTCTCTCTCTCTCTCTCTCTCTGTGTGTCTCTCTCTCTCTGTGTCTCTCTCTCTCTCTTTCTCTCTGTGTCTCTCTCTCTCTCCTCATTCTCTCTGTGTGTCTCTCTCTCTCTCTCTCTCTCTCCTCTTTCTCTCTGTGTCTCTCTCTCTCCTCTTTCTCTCTGTGTCTCTCTCTCTCTCTCTCTCTCTCTCTTTCTCTCTCTCCTTTTTCTCTATCTCTGTCTCTGTCTTTCTCCCTATCCATGTCTCTCTCTCTCTCCTCTTTCTTTCTTTCTTTCTTTCTTTCTTTCCTTCTTTCTCTCACTCTCTCACTGTCCCCCCACACCCTCTGTCCCCCCTCTCTCTCTCCCTCTCTCTCTCCCCTCTCTCTCTCTCTCTCTCTCTCTCTCTCTCTCTCTCTCTCTCACTCTCTCACTGTCCCCCCACACTCTCTGTCCCCCCTCTTTTCTCTCTCTCTCTCTCTCTCCTCTCTCTCTCTCTCTCTCTCTCTCTCTCTCTCCCTCAATCCTCTCTCTCTCTCTCTCTCTCTCAATCTCTCTTCCTCTGTCCCCCCCTCTCTCTCTCTCTCCCTCCGTCCCCCCTCTCTCTCCTCTCTGTGTTTAACTGTCTCCTCTCGTCTGCCCTGCTCTGACAGTGTCTTAATTTAACAGCCATCGGTCACGTCGTGAACACTGCTCTGGGGTCTGTTTAGATAAGTGACTGAGATCACAGGAACAAGAACGGGGGGGGAGGACAGGGACTCGTCAAGAAAGCATGCATCAGATGGATGGAGGGGGCGAGGGAGGGATGAGGAGGGAAATTTGGTATGCCGGTTTAGGAACTCCTTTTGCCAAACTCTTCAGGAAAGAATGCCAGACAGAGGGAGGGAGGGAGGGAGGGAGGGAGGGAGACACGAGATAGGGTGGTACTCTATGTTGACTCAGGGCAGGCTAAGTAGCACCAGGGTTATTAAGCATGGCATACTGTAGCCTGGCTTGGCTGGGCTTGGCATGGCTTGGTGTTCCCCGAAGTCCCAGTCATGGACACGGCCAGGCGTATGGCCCTGTATCACTCTGTCTGCAGCACAGACTAGTGCTGTGACTCTCTCTCTCTTACCAGACAGGACTGGATCAGGCTTGAGAGAGCCAGCCGCAGAGTTGTCTGTTTCACTGTTTGTTTGTGTACAGAGATGCCAAGTGAGTGACTGTAGCAGACTGGCTGATGGACTGGAGTGTCAACACAGGGCATTAGAAGACCAACAGAGGCACGTTCAGCAGGACTGATGGGAGATGCAATGGATTCCAATCAATTCAATTTCATTTTAATGCTACTTTTGTTATACAGAATAGTTTTGATCAGGTCTTTGTTTCCAACCTGTAAATATTGCATTAATATTGACTTGGCACTTGGCACACTACTGTCTTGTTACTTCAAATGTACTACAGTTTTATACCAAAAGGCCTAGATAGGAGGGTAAATAATCAGTAGAGATGATATTAAAAGGTTGATCTGAGAGCATGACATTAACTCATTAACATGTTCATTGGAATTCAATCAAAGCATCAGGAACATTGTTTTTGTTGCCCCCTTTTTTTTTTCCCCCTCTCTGTGTTTTACAAAGTGGCGGCCATCTTGTTCTTCTGTCTGTCCACAGAACGTCCATCGAAACAGGCTTAGAGGGGAACAACAGCACAAATAAACCCCCCCCCAATCATACTTCTTGATGATTCCCCTCCGTCTCCCTCACTCTGGGAGAGGGGGTGGTGCGGACAATCTTGGGATGCCACAGCTGACGGGGGAACGGGGGGGATGGGGGGGACAGGACGGACGGACGGACGGGGAGGGGGGGCTAGCGTGGACCAGCGGTTTTGCCGGGTGTGACAGGCGGTCGGTCTCCTCTCGCCTCCCTACTGCTCCCTCATTAGTGCTATCAGTGGACTGGGTTTGTTAAGCTTAACGAGCCTAACGAGCCTAACGAGCGGTAAGTAGCTGTGGTGCCATTCATCCACTGCTCCACCACTAGAGAATTGACAGCCACTTTAAACCCACCACCCCATGCTGTCACCACGGCGCTGTCACCACGGCCCAGATCCACAGACTGATAGCCGATCGGCCCGGCCTGGTCTAGCTCCAGCTCTCTCTCTCTCTCTCTCTCTCTCTCTCTGTCTCTCTCTCTCTCTCTTTCTCTCTCTCTCTCTCCTCTCTCTCTCTCTCTCTCTCTCTCTCTCTCTGTCTCTCTCTGTCTCTCTCTGTCTGTCAGTCTCTCTCTCTCTCTCTCTCTCTCTCTCTCTCTCTCTCTCTCTCTCTCTCTCTCTCTCTCTCTCTCTCTCTCTCTCTCTCTCTCTCTCTCTCTCTCTGTCTCTCTCTCTCCTAACCAGATTAGTTGCTGCTATATTAACTGGGGGAAAGTAGGGCAGATGTCTGTTGGTCTGTGCATAAGGCTGGTTGTGATAATGGTCTGCTGTGTTAGTTAATCTGGTGGGGCTGGGATACCCCTTAAACAGGCACCCCTCCCCACGCAGGCAGACACAAACACACACACAGCAGGCAGGGCCTCGGCTGGTAACAGGATTAACAACGGGGATTCTGTCTGTATATTAGAGCCAGCCTGGACAGGGTGGTGATGGGGTGGGAGGTAGCCTGTCTGTATGTTAGAGCCAGCCTGGACAGGGTGGTGATGGGGTGGGAGGGGGTAGCCTGTCTGTATGTTAGAGCCAGCCTGGACAGGGTGGTGATGGGGTGGGAGGTAGCCTGTCTGTATGTTAGAGCCAGCCTGGACAGGGTGGTGATGGGGTGGGAGGTAGCCTGTCTGTATGTTAGAGCCGGCCTGGACAGGGTGGTGATGGGGTGGGAGGTAGCCTGTCTGTCTGTTAGAGCCGGCCTGGACAGGGTGGTGATGGGGTGGGAGGTAGCCTGTCTGTAGCCTGTCCACCCCCCTAGTCCCAGAGAATAGACTGCTACAGTAACTGGTTGGGTATCCGTAGTATCAGTATCAGTAGTATCAGTAGTATCAGTATCAGTAGTATCAGTAGTATCAGTAGTGTCAGTAGTATCAGTATCAGTAGTATCAGTAGTATCAGTATCAGTAGTATCAGTAGTGTCAGTAGTATCAGTATCAGTAGTATCAGTAGTATCAGTATCAGTTGTACCAGTAGTATCAGTATCAGTAGTATCAGTACCAGTAGTATCAGTATCAGCAGTATCAGTAGTATCAGTATCAGTAGTATCAGTATTATCAGTATCAGTAGTATCAGTAGTACCAGTAGAATCAGTATCAGTATCAGTAGTATCAGTAGTATCAGTATCAGTAGTATCAGTAGTATCAGTAGTACCAGTAGAATCAGTATCCGTATCAGTAGTATCAGTACAAGCAGTATCAGTAGTATCAGTATCAACAGTATCAGTAGTATAAGTTTCAGTAGTATCAGTAGTATCAGTATCAGTAGTATCAGTAGTATCAGATTCAGTAGTATCAGTATCAGTAGTATCAGTATTATCAGTTGTATCAATATCAGTAGTATCAGTAGTATCAGTATCAGTAGAATCAGTAGTATCAGTAGTACCAGTAGTATCAGTATCAGTAGTATCAGTACCAGTAGTATCAGTGTCAGCAGTGTCAGTAGTATCAGTATCAGTAGTATCAGTAGTATCAGTATCAGTAGTATCAGTATCAGTAGTATCAGAATCAGTAGTATCAGTAGTATCCTTATCAGTAGTATCAGTAGTATCAGTAGTAATAGTAGTATCAGTAGTACCAGTAGTATCAGTAGTATCAGTAGTATCAGTATCAGTAGTATCAGTAGTATCAGTAGTATCAGTATCAGTAGTATCAGTAGTATCAGTAGTATCAGTAGTATCATTATGAGTAGTACCAGTAGTATCAGTAGTAATAGTAGTATCAGTAGTATCAGTATCAGTAGTATCAGTAGTATCAGTTTCAGTAGTATCAGCAGTGTCGGTAGTATCAGTATCAGTAGTGTCAGTAGTAATCATAGTATCAGTAGTATCAGTAGTAATAGTAGTATCAGTAGTATCAGTAGTAATAGTAGTATCAGTAGTATTAGTAGTATCAGTAGTATCAGTAGTAATAGTAGTATCAGTAGTATCAGTAGTAATAGTAGTAATAGTAGTATCAGTAGTATCAGTAGTAATAGTAGTATCAGTAGTATCAGTAGGATCAGTATCAGTAGTATCAGTATCAGTATCAGCAGTATCAGTAGTATCAGTAGTAATAGTAGTATCAGTAGTATCAGTAGTATCAGTAGTATCAGTAGTAATAGTAGTATCAGTAGTATCAGTAGTATCAGTATCAGTAGTATCAGTATCAGTATCAGCAGTATCAGTAGTATCAGTAGTAGCAGTAGTGTCAGTAGTATCAGTATCAGTAGTGTCAGTAGTAATAGTAGTATCAGTGGTATCAGTATCAGTAGTATCAG
>NC_092152.1:5716119-5771119 GCF_045791955.1 Oncorhynchus clarkii lewisi | reverse complement strand
CTATTCCTCTCTGTTGGATATCCCCTCTCTATTCCTCTCTGGATATCCCCTCTCCATTCCTCTCTGGATATCCCCTCTCTATTCCTCTCTGGATATCCCCACTCTATTCCTCTCTGTTGGATATCCCCTCTCTATTCCTCTCTGTTGGATATCCCCTCTCTAATCCTCTCTGTTTGATATCCCCTCTCTATTCCTCTCTGGCTATCCCCTCTCTATTCCTCTCTGTTGGATATCACCTCTCTATTCCTCTCTGTTTGATATCCCCTCTCTATTCCTCTCTGTTTGATATCCCCTCTCTATTCCTCTCTGGATATCCCCTCTCTAATCCTCTCTGTTTGATATCCCCTCTCTATTCCTCTCTGTTGGATATCCCCTCTCTAATCCTCTCTGTTTGATATCCCCTCTCTATTCCTCTCTGTTGGATATCCCCTCTCTATTCCTCTCTGTTGGATATCCCCTCTCTATTCCTCTCTGGATATCCCCTCTCCATTCCTCTCTGGATATCCCCTCTCTATTCCTCTCTGGATATCCCCTATCTATTCCTCTCTGTTTGATATCCCCTCTCTATTCCTCTCTGGATATCCCCTATCTATTCCTCTCTGTTGGATATCCCCTCTCTATTCCTCTCTGTTTGATATCCCCTCTCTATTCCTCTCTGTTTGATATCCCCTCTCTATTCCTCTCTGTTGGATATCCCCTCTCTATTCCTCTCTGTTGGATATCCCCTCTCTATTCCTCTCTGTTGGATATCCCCTCTCTATTCCTCTCTGTTGGATATCCCCTCTCTATTCCTCTCTGTTTGATATCCCCTCTCTATTCCTCTCTGTTTGATATCCCCTCTCTATTCCTCTCTGGATATCCCCTCTCTATTCCTCTCTGTTGGATATCCCCTCTCTATTCCTCTCTGTTTGATATCCCCTCTCTATTCCTCTCTGGATATCCCCTCTCTATTCCTCTCTGTTGGATATCCCCACTCTATTCCTCTCTGGATATCCCCTCTCTATTCCTCTCTGGATATCCCCTCTCTATTCCTCTCTGGATATCCCCTATCTATTCCTCTCTGGATATCCCCTCTCTATTCCTCTCTGTTTGATATCCCCTCTCTATTCTTCTCTGTTGGATATCCCCTCTCTATTCCTCTCTGGATATCCCCTCTCTATTCCTCTTTGTTTGATATCCCCTTTCTATTCCTCTCTGGATATCCCCTCTCTATTCCTCTCTGTTGGATATCCTCTCTCTATTCCTCTCTGTTTGATATCCCCTCTCTATTCTTCTCTGTTGGATATCCCCTCTCTATTCCTCTCTGGATATCCCCTATCTATTCCTCTCTGTTTGATATCCCCTCTCTATTCCTCTCTGTTGGATATCCCCTCTCTATTCCTCTCTGTTTGATATCCCCTCTCTATTCCTCTCTGTTGGATATCCCCTCTCTATTCCTCTCTGGATATCCCTCTCTATTCCTCTCTGTTGGATATCCCCTCTGTTTGATATCCCCTCTCTATTCCTCTCTGTTTGATATCCCCTCTCTATTCCTCTCTGGATATCCCCTCTCTATTCCTCTCTGTTTGATATCCCCTCTCTATTCCTCTCTGGATATCCCCTCTCCATTCCTCTCTGTTTGATATCCCCTCTCTATTCCTCTCTGTTTGATATCCCCTCTCTATTCCTCTCTGGATATCCCCTCTCTATTCCTCTCTGGATATCCCCTCTCTATTCCTCTCTGGATATCCCCTCTCTATTCCTCTCTGTTTGATATCCCCTCTCTATTCCTCTCTGTTTGATATCCCCTCTCTATTCCTCTCTGTTGGATAACCCCTCTCTATTCCTCTCTGTTGGATATCCCTCTCTATTCCTCTCTGTTTGATATCCCCTCTCTATTCCTCTCTGTTGGATATCCCCTCTCTATTCCTCTCTGTTGGATATCCCCTCTCTAATCCTCTCTGTTTGATATCCCCTCTCTATTCCTCTCTGTTGGATATCCCCTCTCTAATCCTCTCTGTTGGATATCCCCTCTCCATTCCTCTCTGTTTGATATCCCCTCTCTATTCCTCTCTGTTTGATATCCCCTCTCTATTCCTCTCTGGATATTCCTCTCTATTCCTCTCTGTTGGATATCCCTCTCTATTCCTCTCTGTTTGATATCCCCTCTCTCCTTCTCTGTCTGTCTTCTCCCTTTTTCTGTCCCCCTCTCTGCCTCCCTCCCTCTCTCTCTCTCTTTCTCTTCCCCTCTCTCCCTCTCTCTGTCCCGCTCACCCTCTTTCCTTCCCTCCCTCCCTCTCCCTCTCAGTCTGTCCGTTCCCATTGCTCTTGGGAGGTGTGTGTTGGTGACAGTGGTCCTAATGAAGATGTAAACTGTGGGCAGCAGCAGGTTTCTGAAGGTTACTCTGTCTACACTGGGGGAAGTGAGAAAGAATCAAGTCACTGATGACATGTGACGGTTTCACCCAGGGATGATGCAAACCAGTGCTAATGAACCAACCCGAGGAGAGGACAGTGGAGAGACGAGAGAGAGAAGGGCAGAGCAGAGAGAGAGACAGACAGGGGGAGCAGAAAGAGAGACAGACAGGGGGAGCAGAGAGAGAGACAGACAGGGGGAGCAGAGAGAGAGACAGACAGGGGGAGCAGAGAGACAGACAGGGGGAGCAGAGAGACAGACAGGGGAGGAGGCATGGTACAGGGGGAGCAGAGAGAGACAGACAGGGGGAGCAGAGAGACAGACAGGGGAGGAGGCATGGTACAGGGGGAGCAGAGAGAGAGACAGGGGGAGCAGAGAGACAGAGAGACAGGGGAGGAGGCATGGTACAGGGGGAGCAGAGCGAGAGACAGGGGGAGCAGAGAGAAAGACAGACAGGGGAGGAGGCATGGTGCAGGGGGAGCAGAGAGAGAGACAGGGGGAGCAGATAGACAGATATGGGAGGAGGCATGGTACAGGGGGAGCAGAGAGACAGACAGGGGGAGCTGAGAGAAATACAGACAGGGGAGGAGGCATGGTACAGCGGGAGCAGAGAGACAGACAGGGGGAGCAGAGAGACAGACAGACAGGGGAGGAGGCATGGTACAGGGGGAGCAGAGAGAAAGACAGACAGGTGAGGAGACATGGTACAGGGGGAGCAGAGAGAAAGACAGACAGGGGAGGAGGCATGGTACAGGGGGAGCAGAGAGAGACAGACAGGGGGAGGAGGCATGGAACAGGGGGAGCAGAGAGAAAGACAGAGAGGGGAGGAGGTATGGTACAGTGGGAGCAGAGAGAGAGACAGGGGGAGCAGAGAGACAGACAGACAGACAGGGGGAGGAGGCATGGTACAGGGAGGAGAACAGTGGAGAGACGAGAGAGAAATGAACATTTTGAGGAGTAGATAACGATGAAATTAAGCTATCCCCAGACATGTTACCAGGCCAATATCAGCTGATATCTCAAAGTGCTGTACAGAAACTCAGCCTAAAACCCCAAACAGCAAGCAATGTAGGTGTAGAAGCACGGTGGCTAGGAAAAACTCCCTAGAAAGGCCAGAACCTAGGAAGAAACCTAGAGAGGAACCAGGCTATGAGGGGTGGCCAGTCCTCTTCTGGCTGTGCCGGGTGGAGATTATAACAGAACATGGCCAAGATGTTCAAATGTTCATAGATGACCAGCAGGGTCAAATAATAATAATCACAGTGGTTGTAGAGGGTGCAACAGGTCAGCACCTCAGGAGTAAATGTCAGTTGGCTTTTCGTAGCCGATCATTCAGAGTATCTCTACCGCTCCTGCTGTCTCTCTAGAGAGTTGAAAACAGCAGGTCTGGGACAGGTAGCGCGTCCGGTGAACAGGTCAGGGTACTATAGCCAGCCGATCATTGAGAGTATCTCTACCGCTCCTGCTGTCTCTAGAGAGTTGAAAACAGCAGGTCTGGGACAGGTAGCACGTCCGGTGAACAGGTCAGGGTTCTATAGCCGATCATTCAGAGTATCTCTACCGCTCCTGCTGTCTCTAGAGAGTTGAAAACAGCAGGTCTGGGACAGGTAGCGCGTCCGGTGAACAGGTCAGGGTACTATAGCCGATCATTGAGAGTATCTCTACCGCTCCTGCTGTCTCTAGAGAGTTGAAAACAGCAGGTCTGGGACAGGTAGCGCGTCCGGGTGAGCAGGTCAGGGTACTACAGCCTGCTGTCAATCTATCAAAGACCACGCATCCAAGCCGCCCTTCTGCAAACATCGCCAAAACAGAAACCCTTGTATTAATATGTCGATATGTAGGAGGAAATGGAAAACGATCCTGTTCGTTGCTGCATAAATCAGGTCATTATACTGCTTCCGATACGACTGATACTTGGCTAGATGGCAAACCTGAATATCTATGAACATATGCAGATATATGGGCCTAGCCAGGATCTCTTCTTGTGTCGTCTTTCTGTGGAGCACTGAGCCAGGATCTCTTCTTGTGTCGTCTTTCTGTGGAACACTGAGCCAGGATCTCGTCTTGTGTCGTCTTTCTGTGGAACGCTGAGCCAGGATCTCTTCTTGTGTCGTCTTTCTGGGGAACACTGAGCCAGGATCTCTTCTTGTGTCGTCTTTCTGTGGAACACTGAGCCAGGATCTCGTCTTGTGTCGTCTTTCTGTGGAACACTGAGCCAGGATCTCTTCTTGTGTCGTCTTTCTGGGGAGCACTGAGCCAGGATCTCTTCTTGTGTCGTCTTTCTGGGGAGCACTGAGCCAGGATCTCTTCTTGTGTCGTCTTTCTGGGGAGCACTGAGCCAGGATCTCTTCTTGTGTCGTCTTTCTGTGGAACACTGAGCCAGGATCTCTTCTTGTGTCGTCTTTCTGTGGAACACTGAGCCAGGATCTCTTCTTGTGTCGTCTTTCTGGGGAGCACTGAGCCAGGATCTCTTCTTGTGTCGTCTTTCTGTGGAACACTGAGCCAGGATCTCTTCTTGTATCGTCTTTCTGGGGAACACTGAGCCAGGATCTCTTCTTGTGTCGTCTTTCTGTGGAACACTGAGCCAGGATCTCTTCTTGTGTCGTCTTTCTGTGGAACACTGAGCCAGGATCTCTTCTTGTGTCGTCTTTCTGTGGAACAGTGGACAAGATATATAACTAGAGGAGCTAAAGGAACAAAATAGCTGCAAGTCAAATACTTTTCTAAGGAGATTTTGATGAAGATGGAAAAATAGGCAGCAACTCTTGGATGACCATAAAAGTAGACTTCAAAATCACCTCTTTTATTATGAACCCTTTAACCTCTTGGTTACAAAATATCTCTGGTCAGTACAGTGGAATACTCTAACATCCGCAGTCCAGTTGTCAACCGGTAGATAGCCACATGACGGTCTACCGACCTGAGATTAGACAGCTGTCTAAGTGTGCACACAAGCATGCAAGCACAAATACTCCATCCCCTATCAGAAGAGATGGCTCCTATATGACACCTCTGTCCAGCCAGTCCTGTTTTAGTCTGGGCTCTCATCGCATTAGAATAATTACCCACTGTCAGCCTTCACTCCTATACACCTCCCCGTCCTACACACACACACACACACACACACACACACACACACACACACACACACACACGCACACACGTGCACGTGCACACACGCACACACACACACACACACACGTGAGCGCGCACACACACACACACACACACACACACATGCACACGCACGTGCACGCTCACACACTTACACACACACAGAGAGAGGAGCAGAGGAGGATACATCCCCCGTTTGTATTTCATTACAGGGGTCAGATTGAGTCTTGGTCAGATCGAGTCTTGGTCAGATTGAGTCTTGGTCAGATCGAGTCTTGGTCAGATCGAGTCTTGGTCAGATTGAGTCTTGGTCAGATTGAGTCTTGGTCAGATTGAGTCTTGGTCAGATCGAGTCTTGGTCAGATCGAGTCTTGGTCAGATTGAGTCTTGGTCAGATTGAGTCTTGGTCAGATCGAGTCTTGGTCAGATTGAGTCTTGGTCAGATTGAGTCTTGGTCAGATTGAGTCTTGGTCAGATCCAGTCTTGGTCAGATCAAGTCTTGGTCAGATCGAGTCTTGGTCAGATTGAGTCTTGGTCAGATCCAGTCTTGGTCAGATTGAGTCTTGGTCAGATCGAGTCTAGGCCATGTTCTTTACTCATTTCCTTGACATCTACATAAACACAAGTCATGGCTACGTTTGCGTTTAACTCTAGAGGGACAGCCATGGAGAACCGTCGCTTTTCCTTCACATTCTCGCTCTACATTAAGCACATGTGCTCATTCCTACGCTGCTTTCACTGAATTAACTAGTTTACTTGTCAATATACTTCTAAACCTCTGTCACAAATTTGATAATGCCTTTCATTTAGTCAGAAATGGTCTGTAATCACTAATACGCGTCTCCCCCCTCTTCGTCTCTCCCTCTTCGACTCTCCCTCTCCCTCTTTGTCTATCCCTCTTCATCTCTTCCTCTCCCTCTTCGTATCTCCCTCTTCATCTCCCTCTCCCTCTTTATCTCCCCTCTCCCTCTTCGTCTCTCCCTCTTCGTCTCTCCCTCTACATCTCTCCCTCTCCCTGTTCATCTGCCTCTACCTCTTCGTCTCTCCCTCTCCCTCTTCATCTCTCCCTCTCCCTCTTCGTCTCTCCCTCTCCCTCTTCATCTCTCCCCTCTCCCTCTTCATCTCCCCTCTCCCGCTTCATCTCCCCTCTCCCTCTTCATCTCTCCCTCTCCCTCTTCATCTCTCCCCTCTCCCTCTTCGTCTCTCCCTCTTCATCTCCCATCTCCCTCTTCATCTCCCCTCTCCCTCTTCATCTCCCCTCTCCCTCTTCGTCTCTCCCTCTCCCTCTTCATCTCTCCTCTCCCGCTTCATCTTTCCTCTCCCTCTTCATCTCTCCCTCTCCCTCTTCGTCTCTCCCTCTCCCTCTTCGTCTCTCCCTCTCCCTCTTCGTCTCTCCCTCTCCCTCTTCGTCTCTCCCCTCTCCCTCTTCATCTCCCCTCTTCGTCTCTCCCTCTTCGTCTCTCCCTCTCCCTCTTCGTCTCCCCTCTTCATCTCTCCCTCTTCATCTCCCCTCTTCATCTCTCCCTCTTCATCTCTACCTCTTCATCTCTCCCTCTCCCTCTTCGTCTCTCCCTCTTCATCTCTCCCTCTTCGTCTCTCCCTCTTCATCTGCCTCTCCCTTTTCATCTCTCCCTCTCCCTCTTCATCTCCCCTCTCCCTCTTCGTCTCTCCCTCTCCCTCTTCGTCTCTCCCTCTCCCCTCTCCCTCTTCATCTCCCCTCATCATCTCTCCCTCTTCATCTCTCCCTCTTCATCTCTCCCTCTCCCTCTTCGTCTCTCCCTCTCCCTCTTCGTCTCTCCCTCTCCCCTCTCCCTCTTCATCTCCCTCTTCGTCTCTCCCTCTTCATCTCTCCCTCTCCCTCTTCGTCTCTCCCTCTTCATCTCCCCTCTTCGTCTCTCCCTCTCCCTCTTCATCTCCCCTCTCCCTCTTCGTCTCTCCCTCTCCCTCTTCATCTCTCCCTCTCCCTCTTCGTCTCTCCCTCTTCATCTCCCCTCTCCCTCTTCGTCTCTCCCTCTCCCTCCTCATCTCTCCCTCTCCCTCTTCGTCTATCCCTCTTCATCTCCCCTCTCCTTCTTCGTCTCTCCATCTCCCTCTTCATCTCCCCTCTCCCTCTTCATCTCCCCTCTCCCTCTTCATCTCCCCTCTCCCTCTTCGTCTCTCCCTCTTCATCTCCCCTCTCCCTCTTCATCTCCCCTCTTCGTCTCTCCCTCTTCGTCTCTCCCTCTCCCTCTTCGTCTCTCCATCTCCCTCTTCATCTACCCTCTCCCTCTTCGTCTCCCCTCTCCCTCTTCGTCTCTCCCTCTCCCTCTTCGTCTCTCTCCCTCTCCCTCTTCATCTCTCCCTCTCCCTCTTCGTCTCTCCCTCTTCCTCTCTCCCTCTCCCTCTTCGTCTCTCCCTCTCCCTCTCCCTCTTCATCTCTCCCTCTCCCTCTCCCTCTTCACCTCCCCTCTCCCTCTTCGTCTCTCCCTCTCCCTCTTCATCTCCCCTCTCCCTCTTCGTCTCTCCCTCTTCATCTCCCCTCTCCCTCTTCATCTCCCCTCTTCGTCTCTCCCTCTTCGTCTCTCCCTCTCCCTCTTCGTCTCTCCATCTCCCTCTTCATCTACCCTCTCCCTCTTCGTCTCGCCTCTCCCTCTTCATCTCTCCCTCTCCCTCTTCGTCTCTCCCTCTCCCTCTTCGTCTCTCTCCCTCTTCATCTCCCTCTCCCTCTTCGTCTCTCCCTCTTCATCTCTCCCTCTCCCTCTTCATCTCCCCTCTCCCTCTTCATCTCCCCTCTCCCTCTTCATCTCTCCATCTCCCTCTTCATCTCCCCTCTCCCTATTCATCTCCCCTCTCCCTCTAAGTCTCTCCCTCTCCCTCTTCATCTCTACCTCTCCCTCTTCGTATCTCCCTCTTCATCTCCCCTCTCCCTCTTCGTCTCTCCCTCTCCATCTCCCTCTTCATCTCCCCTCTCCCTCTTCATCTCCCCTCTCCCTCTTCGTCTCTCCCTCTCCCTCTCCCTCTCCATCTTCATCTCCCCTCTCCCTCTTCGTCTCTCCCTCTCCCTCTCCCTCTCCCTCTTCATCTCCCCACTCCCTCTTCGTCTCTCCATCTCCCTCTTCATCTCCCCTCTCCCTCTTCGTCTCTCCCTCTTCATCTCTCCCTCTCCCTCTTCGTCTCTCCATCTCCCTCTTCATCTCCCCTCTCCCTCTTCGTCTCCCCTCTCCCTCTTCATCTCCCCTCTCCCTCTTCATCTCCCCTCTCCCTCTTCATCTCCCCTCTCCCTCTTCATCTCCCCTCTCCCTATTCATCTCCCCTCTCCCTCTAAGTCTCTCCCTCTCCCTCTTCATCTCTACCTCTCCCTCTTCGTATCTCCCTCTTCATCTCCCCTCTCCCTCTTCGTCTCTCCCTCTCCATCTCCCTCTTCATCTCCCCTCTCCCTCTTCATCTCCCCTCTCCCTCTTCGTCTCTCCTTCTCCCTCTCCCTCTCCATCTTCATCTCCCCTCTCCCTCTTCGTCTCTCCCTCTCCCTCTCCCTCTCCCTCTCCCTCTCCCTCTCCCTCTCCCTCTCCCTCTTCATCTCCCCTCTCCCTCTTCGTCTCTCCCTCTTCATCTCCCCTCTCACTTTTCGTCTCTCCCTCTTCATCTCTCCCTCTCCCTCTTCGTCTCTCCCTCTCCCTCTTCGTCTCTCTCCCTCTCCCTCTTCGTCTCTCTCCCTCTCCCTCTTCATCTCTCCCTCTTTGTCTCTCCCTCTGCATCTCCCCTCTCCCTCTTCGTCTCTCCATCTCCCCTCTCCCTCTTCGTCTCTCCCTCTTCATCTCCCCTCTCCCTTTTCGTCTCTCCCTCTTCATCTCTCCCTCTCCCTCTTCGTCTCTCCCTCTCCCTCTTCGTCTCTCTCCCTCTCCCTCTTTGTCTCTCTCCCTCTCCCTCTTCATCTCTCCCTCTCCCTCTTCGTCTCTCCCTCTTCATCTCCCCTCTCCCTCTTCGCCTCTCCCTCTTCATCTCCCCTCTCCCTCTTTATCTCTTCTCTCCCTCTTCGTCTCTCCCTCTCCCTCTTCTTCATCTCTCCCTCGCCCTCTTCGTCTCTCCCTCTCCTTCTTCGTATATCCCGCTTCATCTCTCCCTCTCCCTCTTCGTCTCTCCCTCTCCTTCTTTGTCTCTCCCTCTTCATCTCTCCCTCTCCCTCTTCGTCTAACCATATCTCATAGAGTGCTTGTCGTATCACATCACCCAGTGGATGAAATGGTCTGTCTTACAGCAATGTGATACTCTGTCTTAGACCATATGCAGCTTTTGTCACCTCTGCTCTGCTGAGCTGTGCTGAAGGAACTTGGCCAGAGCGTTTGTGAGGGACAGTATGAATCAGAGTGTTACTGCAAGCCAACTGAGTATGAGTAATCTCGGCTCAGGCCAAGGCGTGAGACCTTTCATTGATTTGAAGGTTTACACCCTTTCTACAAACAAGCGAATATCGTAAGAGGCAGTGCCGCCCTCCTCCAGCCACGCACAGATGTCTTAGCCTTTTTGTGTGTTAGTCTGTATGTGTGTATGTGTGTGTGTGTGTGTGTGTGTGTGTGTGTGTGTGTGTTAGCTTGGCACACTTGTTTATTTCACCATTGGGCCCAGGGAAGTAGAGCTGTGAGGTATAGAGCATATCTCGTCATGCTGTTAGCTCCTCTCAGCCAAAACCCAGATAATCTAGAGTTGATTCAAGTTTGTCGTCTAATTTTTATTTAGGCATGAACTAGGACTAGCTGTGGCATCACCCTCCCTGAAACTTTGGAAGTAGTGTAGACCTGGTTCACTACGAACACGGTTTTGGGTAAAGCAGCATTCGACACGCTAACTCCTGAAGGGTTATCATCTAGTCACTGACTGTACCCTGTATGGGTTATCATCTAGTCACTGGCTGTACCATGTATGGGTTATCATGGGTTATAATCTAGTCGCTGACTGTACCCTCTATGGGTTATCATGGGTTATCATCTAGTCACTGACTGTACCCTGTATGGGTTATCATCTAGTCACTGACTGTACCCTGTATAGGTTATCATCTAGTCACTGACTGTACCCTGTATAGGTTATCATCTAGTCACTGACTGTACCCTGTATGGGTTATCATGGGTTATCATCTAGTCACTGACTGTACCATGTATGGGTTATCATGGGTTATCATCTAGTCACTGACTGTACCCTGTATGGGTTATCATCTAGTCACTGACTGTACCCTGTATGGGTTATCATGGGTTATCATCTAGTCACTGACTGTACCCTGTATGGGTTATCATCTAGTCACTGACTGTACCCTGTATGGGTTATCATGGGTTATCATCTAGTCACTGACTGTACCCTGTATGGGTTATAATCTAGTCACTGACTATATCCTGTATGGGTTATCATGGGTTATCATCTAGCCACTGACTATATCCTGTATGGGTTATCATGGGTTATCATCTAGTCACTGACTGTACCCTGTATGGGTTATCATCTAGTCACTGACTATATCCTGTATGGGTTATCATGGGTTATCATCTAGTCACTGACTGTACCCATCTAGTCACTGACTATATCCTGTATGTTATATGGGTTATCATGGGGACTATATCCTGTATGGGTTATCATGGGTTATCATCTAGTCACTGACTATATCCTGTATGGGTTATCATGGGTTATCATCTAGTCACTGACTGTACCCTGTATGGGTTATAATCTAGTCACTGACTATATCCTGTATGGGTTATCATGGGTTATCATCTAGTCACTGACTGTACCATGTATGGGTTATCATCTAGTCTCTGACTATATCCTGTATGGGTTATCATGGGTTATCATCTAGTCACTGACTGTACCCTGTATGGGTTATCATCTAGTCACTGACTGTACCCTGTATGGGTTATCATCTAGTCACTGACTGTACCCTCTATGGGTTATCATCTAGTCACTGACTGTACCCTCTATGGGTTATCATGGGTTATCATCTAGTCACTGACTGTACCCTGTATAGGTTATCATCTAGTCACTGACTGTATCATGTATGGGTTATCATGGGTTATCATCTAGTCACCGACTGTATCCTGTATGGGTTATCATCTAGTCACTGACTGTATCCTGTATGGGCTATCATGGGTTATCATGGGTTATCATCTAGTCACCGACTGTATCCTGTATGGGTTATCATGGGTTATCATGGGTTATCATATAGTCACTGACTGTACCCTGTATGGGTTATCATCTAGTCACTGACTGTATCCTGTATGGGCTATCATGGGTTATCATGGGTTATCATCTAGTCACCGACTGTATCCTGTATGGGTTATCATGGGTTATCATGGGTTATCATCTAGTCACTGACTGTACCCTGTATGGGCTATCATGGGTTATCATATAGTCACTGACTGTACCCTGTATAGGTTATCATCTAATCACTGACTGTATCCTGTATGGGTTATCATGGGTTATCATGGGTTATCATCTAGTCACCGACTGTATCCTGTATGGGTTATCATGGGTTATCATCTAGTCACTGACTGTACCCTGTATGGGTTATCATCTAATCACTGACTGTATCCTGTATAGGTTATCATCTAGTCACTGACTGTACCCTGTATGGGTTATCATCTAATCACTGACTGTATCCTGTATGGGTTATCATGGGTTATCATCTAGTCACTGACTGTACCCTGTATGGGTTATCTAGTCCAAAGGGGTTATGCTTAGCAAGTAGCCTACATATCTGATTCATGTTTGGAAGAGCTGGGCTGAAATTATTTACAATCTCAGTCTGTCTTCATGTCCAACTAATTACATTTTTACAGCTAAATTTCAGACTTAAACTTTACCACAGAAAAAAATGATTATTTATGTAAGGCTGTAAACTATCAGGGGTGTAAATACGAATGGACATCAGACACAAACAAACACACACACACACACACACACACACACACACACACACACACACACACTCACACACACACACACACACACACACACACACACACACTGTTGTATTGTGGGTAAGGAAAGGGGCTTGGTGATAAATCGTGTTTTGTTTAAAGAGGAGAATATGCTTATGAAGCCGCATGATGATGTAAGTAGTAAACAAGTCATTATCGCTGGGTGATGTAGAGATATAACATCATGGTAGAACCATCTCCATCTCCAGGTGATGTAGAGATATAACATCATGGTAGAACCATCTCCATCTCCAGGTGATGGTAGAGATATTACATCATGGTAGAACCATCTCCATCTCCAGGTGATGTAGAGATATAACATCATGATAGAACCATATCCAGGTGGTGTAGATATAACATAATGATAGTACCATATCCAGGTGGTGTAGATATAACATCATGGTAGAACCATCTCCATCTCCAGGTGATGTAGAGATATAACATCCTGGTAGAACCATCTCCAGGTGATGGTAGAGATATAACATCATGGTAGAACCATCTCCAGGTGATGTAGAGATATAACATCATGGTAGAACCATCTCCATCTCCAGGTGATGTAGAGATATAACATCATGATAGAACCATATCCAGGTGGTGTAGATATAACATCATAGTAGAACCATCTCCATCTCCAGGTGATGTAGAGATATAACATCCTGGTAGAACCATCTCCAGGTGATGGTAGAGATATAACATCATGGTAGAACCATCTCCAGGTGATGTAGAGATATAACATCATGGTAGAACCATCTCCATCTCCAGGTGATGTAGAGATATAACATCATGATAGAACCATATCCAGGTGGTGTAGATATAACATCATGGTAGAACCATCTCCAGGTGATGGTAGAGATATAACATCATAGTAGAACCATCTACATCTCCAGGTGACGTAGAGATATAACATCATGGTAGAACCATCTCCAGGTGATGGTAGAGATATACCATCATGGTAGAACCATCTCCATCTCCAGGTGATGGTAGAGATATAACATCATTGTAGAACCATCTCCATCTCCAGGTGATGTAGAGATATAACATCATGGTAGAACCATCTCCAGGTGATGGTAGAGATATAACATCATAGTAGAACCATCTACATCTCCAGGTGATGTAGAGATATAACATCATGGTAGAACAATCTCCATCTCCAGGTGATGTAGAGATATAACATCATGGTAGAACCATCTCCAGGTGATTTAGAGATATAACATCATGATAGAACCATCTCCAGGTGATGGTAGAGATATAACATCATGGTAGAACCATCTCCATCTCCAGGTGATGTAGAGATATAACATCATGGTAGAACCATCTCCATATCCAGGTGATGGTAGAGATATAACATCATTGTAGAACCATCTCCATCTCCAGGTGATGTAGAGATATAACATAATGATAGAACCATCTCCTGGTGATGTAAAGATATAACATCATGGTAGAACCATCTCCATCTCCAGGTGATGTAGAGATATAACATAATGATAAAACCATCTCCATCTCCAGGTGATGTAGAGATATAACATCATGGTAGAACCATCTCCAGGTGATGTAGAGATATAACATCATGGTTGAACCATCTCCATCTCCAGGTGATGGTAGAGATATAACATCATTGTAGAACCATCTCCATCTCCAGGTGATGTAGAGATATAACATCATGGTAGAACCATCTCCATCTCCAGGTGATGTAGAGATATAACATAATGGTAGAACCATCTCCAGGTGATGGTAGAGATATAACATCATAGTAGAACCATCTCCATCTCCAGGTGATGTAGAGATATAACATCATTGTAGAACCATCTCCATCTCCAGGTGATGTAGAGATATAACATCATGGTAGAACCATCTCCAGGTGATGGTAGAGATATAACATCATAGTAGAACCATCTACATCTCCAGGTGATGTAGAGATATAACATCATGGTAGAACAATCTACATCTCCAGGTGATGTAGAGATATAACATCATGGTAGAACCATCTCCAGGTGATGGTAGAGATATAAGATCATGGTAGAACCATCTCCATCTCCAGGTGATGGTAGAGATATAACATCATGATAAAACCATCTCCATCTCCAGGTGATTTAGAGATATAACATCATTAGTTCCTGCCAAGGCAGCAGCTACTCTTCCTGGGGTTTATTATGGATCCCCATTAGTTCCTGCCAAGGCAGCAGATGCTCTTCCTGAGGTTTATTATGGATCCCCATGAGTTCCTGCCAAGGCAGCAGCTACTCTTCCTGGGGTTTATTATGTATCACCATTAGTTCCTGCCAAAGCAGCAGCTACTCTTCCTGGGGTTTATTATGGATCCCCATTAGTTCCTGCCAAGGCAGCAGCTGCTCTTCCTGAGGTTTATTATGGATCCCCATTAGTTCCTGCCAAGGCAGCAGCTACTCTTCCTGGGGTTTATTATGGATCACCATTAGTTCCTGCCAAAGCAGCAGCTACTCTTCCTGGGGTTTATTATGGATCCCCATTAGTTCCTGCCAAGGCAGCAGCTGCTCTTCCTGAGGTTTATTATGGATCCCCATTAGTTCCTGCCAAGGCAGCAGCTGCTCTTCCTGAGGTTTATTATGGATCCCCATTAGTTCCTGCCAAGGCAGCAGCTACTCTTCCTGGGGTTTATTATGGATCACCATTAGTTCCTGCCAAAGCAGCAGCTACTCTTCCTGGGGTTTATTATGGATCCCCATTAGTTCCTGCCAAGGCAGCAGCTACTCTTCCTGGGGTTCATTAAGGATCTCCATTAGTTCCTGCCAAGGCAGCAGCTGCTCTTCCTGGTGTTTATTATGGATCCCCATTAGTTCCTGCCAAGGCAGCAGCTACTCTTCCTGGGGTTTATTATGGATCCCCATTAGTTCCTGCCAAGGCAGCAGATGCTCTTCCTGAGGTTTATTATGGATCCCCATGAGTTCCTGCCAAGGCAGCAGCTACTCTTCCTGGGGTTTATTATGTATCACCATTAGTTCCTGCCAAAGCAGCAGCTACTCTTCCTGGGGTTTATTATGGATCCCCATTAGTTCCTGCCAAGGCAGCAGCTGCTCTTCCTGAGGTTTATTATGGATCCCCATTAGTTCCTGCCAAGGCAGCAGCTACTCTTCCTGGGGTTTATTATGGATCACCATTAGTTCCTGCCAAAGCAGCAGCTACTCTTCCTGGGGTTTATTATGGATCCCCATTAGTTCCTGCCAAGGCAGCAGCTGCTCTTCCTGAGGTTTATTATGGATCCCCATTAGTTCCTGCCAAGGCAGCAGCTGCTCTTCCTGAGGTTTATTATGGATCCCCATTAGTTCCTGCCAAGGCAGCAGCTACTCTTCCTGGGGTTTATTATGGATCACCATTAGTTCCTGCCAAAGCAGCAGCTACTCTTCCTGGGGTTTATTATGGATCCCCATTAGTTCCTGCCAAGGCAGCAGCTACTCTTCCTGGGGTTCATTAAGGATCTCCATTAGTTCCTGCCAAGGCAGCAGCTACTCTTCCTGGGGTTCATTATGGATCCCCATTAGTTCCTGCCAAGGCAGCAGCTACTCTTCCTGGGGTTCATTATGGATCCCCATTAGTTCCTGCCAAGGCAGCAGCTACTCTTCCTGGGGTTTATTATGGATCCCCATTAGTTTCTGCCAAGGCAGCAGCTACTCTTCCTGGTGTTTATTATGGATCCCCATTAGTTCCTGCCAAGGCAGCAGCTGCTCTTCCTCAGGTTTATTATGGATCCCCATTAGTTCCTGCCAAGGCAGCAGCTACTCTTCCTGGGGTTCATTATGGATCTCCATTAGTTCCTGCCAAGGCAGCAGCTGCTCTTCCTGGTGTTTTTTATGGATCCCCATGAGTTCCTGCCAAGGCAGCAGCTACTCTTCCTGGGGTTTATTATGGATCCCCATTAGTTCCTGCCATTCAGCTACTCTTCCGGGGGTTTATTATGGATCCCCATTAGTTCCTGTCAAGTCAGCAGATACTCTTCCTGGGGTAATGCAAAATTAATGATACATTTTTAAATACATTACAAAACATTTATTACAGATTTCACAACACACTAAGTGCGTGCCCTCAGGCCCCTACTCCGCTACCACGTATCTACAACGCAATATGTGTACGTGTGTTTATAGTGCGTATGTTATTGTGTGTGTGTAGTGCTTATGTTATTGTGTGTGTGTAGTGAGTATGTTATTGTGTGTGTGTAGTGAGTATGTTATTGTGTGTGTAGTGCGTATGTTATTGTGTGTGTGTAGTGCGTATGTTATTGTGTGTGTGTAGTGAGTATGTTATCGTGTGTGTGTGTAGTGCGTATGTTATTGTGTGTGTAGTGCGTATGTTATTGTGTGTGTGTAGTGAGTATGTTATTGTGTGTGTAGTGCTTATGTTATTGTGTGTGTGTAGTGCGTATGTTATTGTGTGTGTGTAGTGAGTATGTTATTGTGTGTGTGTAGTGCTTATGTTATCGTGTGTGTGTAGTGCGTATGTTATTGTGTGTGTGTAGTGAGTATGTTATCGTGTGTGTGTAGTGCGTATGTTATTGTGTGTGTGTAGTGCGCATGTTATCATGTGTCTGTGTCTATGTTTGTGTCTCTTCACAGTCCTCACTGTTCAATAAGGTGTATTTTATCTGTTTTTAAATCTGATTCTACTGCTGCATCAGTTACCTGATGTGGAATAGAGTTCCATGTAGTCAGGGCTCTATGTAGTACTGTGGAATAGAGTTCCATGTAGTCATGGCTCTATGTAGTACTGTGGAATAGAGTTCCATGTAGTCATGGCTCTATGTAGTACTGTGGAATAGAGTTCCATGTAGTCATGGCTCTATGTAGTACTGTGGAATAGAGTTCCATGTAGTCATGGCTCTATGTAGTACTGTGGAATAGAGTTCCATGTAGTCATGGCTCTATGTAGTACTGTGGAATAGAGTTCCATGTAGTCATGGCTCTATGTAGTACTGTGGAATAGAGTTCCATGTAGTCATGGCTCTATGTAGTACTGTGGAATAGAGTTCCATGTAGTCATGGCTCTATGTAGTACTGTGGAATAGAGTTCCATGTAGCCATGGCTCTATGTAGTACTGTGGAATAGAGTTCCATGTAGTCATGGCTCTATGTAGTACTGTGGAATAGAGTTCCATGTAGTCAGGGCTCTATGTAGTACTGTGGAATAGAGTTCCATGTAGCCATGGCTCTATGTAGTACTGTGGAATAGAGTTCCATGTAGTCAGGGCTCTATGTAGTACTGTGGAATAGAGTTCCATGTAGTCATGGCTCTATGTAGTACTGTGGAATAGAGTTCCATGTAGTCATGGCTCTATGTAGTACTGTGGAATAGAGTTCCATGTAGTCATGTCTCTATGTAGTACTGTGGAATAGAGTTCCATGTAGTCATGGCTCTATGTAGTACTGTGGAATAGAGTTCCATGTAGTCATGGCTCTATGTAGTACTGTGGAATAGAGTTCCATGTAGTCATGGCTCTATGTAGTACTGTGGAATAGAGTTCCATGTAGTCATGGCTCTATGTAGTACTGTGGAATAGAGTTCCATGTAGTCATGGCTCTATGTAGTACTGTGGAATAGAGTTCCATGTAGTCATGGCTCTATGTAGTACTGTGGAATAGAGTTCCATGTAGTCATGGCTCTATGTAGTACTGTGGAATAGAGTTCCATGTAGTCATGGCTCTATGTAGTACTGTGGAATAGAGTTCCATGTAGTCATGGCTCTATGTAGTACTGTGGAATAGAGTTCCATGTAGTCATGTCTCTATGTAGTACTGTGGAATAGAGTTCCATGTAGTCATGGCTCTATGTAGTACTGTGGAATAGAGTTCCATGTAGTAATGGCTCTATGTAGTACTGTGGAATAGAGTTCCATGTAGTCATGGCTCTATGTAGTACTGTGGAATAGAGTTCCATGTAGTCAGGGCTCTATGTAGTACTGTGGAATAGAGTTCCATGTAGTCATGTCTCTATGTAGTACTGTGGAATAGAGTTCCATGTAGTCAGGGCTCTATGTAGTACTGTGGAATAGAGTTCCATGTAGTCATGTCTCTATGTAGTACTGTGGAATAGAGTTCCATGTAGTCATGGCTCTATGTAGTACTGTGGAATAGAGTTCCATGTAGTCATGGCTCTATGTAGTACTGTGGAATAGAGTTCCATGTAGTCAGGGCTCTATGTAGTACTGTGGAATAGAGTTCCATGTAGTCATGTCTCTATGTAGTACTGTGGAATAGAGTTCCATGTAGTCATGGCTCTATGTAGTACTGTGGAATAGAGTTCCATGTAGTCATGGCTCTATGTAGTACTGTGGAATAGAGTTCCATGTAGTCATGGCTCTATGTAGTACTGTGGAATAGAGTTCCATGTAGTCATGTCTCTATGTAGTACTGTGGAGTAGAGTTCCATGTAGTCATGGCTCTATGTAGTACTGTGGAGTAGAGTTCCATGTAGTCATGGCTCTATGTAGTACTGTGGAATAGAGTTCCATGTAGTCATGGCTCTATGTAGTACTGTGGAATAGAGTTCCATGTAGTCATGGCTCTATGTAGTACTGTGGAATAGAGTTCCATGTAGTCAGGGCTCTATGTAGTACTGTGGAATAGAGTTCCATGTAGTCATGGCTCTATGTAGTACTGTGGAATAGAGTTCCATGTAGTCATGGCTCTATGTAGTACTGTGGAATAGAGTTCCATGTAGTCAGGGCTCTATGTAGTACTGTGGAATAGAGTTCCATGTAGTAATGGCTCTATGTAGTACTGTGGAATAGAGTTCCATGTAGTCATGGCTCTATGTAGTACTGTGGAATAGAGTTCCATGTAGTCATGTCTCTATGTAGTACTGTGGAATAGAGTTCTATGTAGTCATGGCTCTATGTAGTACTGTGGAATAGAGTTCCATGTAGTCATGGCTCTATGTAGTACTGTGGAATAGAGTTCCATGTAGTCATGGCTCTATGTAGTACTGTGGAATAGAGTTCCATGTAGTCAGGGCTCTATGTAGTACTGTGGAATAGAGTTCCATGTAGTCATGGCTCTATGTAGTACTGTGGAATAGAGTTCCATGTAGTCAGGGCTCTATGTAGTACTGTGGAATAGAGTTCCATGTAGTCATGTCTCTATGTAGTACTGTGGAATAGAGTTCCATGTAGTCATGGCTCTATGTAGTACTGTGGAATAGAGTTCCATGTAGTCAGGGCTCTATGTAGTACTGTGGAATAGAGTTCCATGTAGTCATGGCTCTATGTAGTACTGTGGAATAGAGTTCCATGTAGTCATGGCTCTATGTAGTACTGTGGAATAGAGTTCCATGTAGTCATGGCTCTATGTAGTACTGTGGAATAGAGTTCCATGTAGTCATGGCTCTATGTAGTACTGTGGAATAGAGTTCCATGTAGTCATGGCTCTATGTAGTACTGTGCGCCTCCCATAGTCTGTTCTGGACTTGGAGACTGTGAAGAGAGCTCTGGTGGCATATCTTGTGTGTTATGCATGGGTGTCTGAGCTGTGTGCTCATTGTTTAAACAGACAGCTTGGCGCATTCAAGATGTCGATACCTCTCATAAAGACAAGTAGTGATGAAGTCAATCACTCCTCTTTGAGCCAGGAGAGATTGACATGCATATTATTAATGTTAGCCCTGTTCTGAGGGTCCAGCCGTGCTGCCTTGTTCTGAGAGTCAGCCGTGCTGCCCTGTTCTAAGGGTCAGCCGTGCTACCCCTGTTCTAAGGGTCAGCCGTGCTGCCCTGTTCTAAGGGTCCAGCCGTGCTGCCCTGTTCTGAGGGTCAGCCGTGCTGCCCTGTTCTGAAGGTCAGCCGTGCTGCCCTGTTCCGAGGGTCAGCCGTGCTGCCCTGTTCTGAGGGCCAGCCGTGCTGCCCTGTTCTGAGGGTCAGCCGTGCTGCCCTGTTCTAAGCGTCAGCCGTGCTGCCCTGTTCTAAGGGTCAGCCGTGCTGCCCTGTTCTGAGGGTCAGCCGTGCTGCCCTGTTCTGAGGGTCAGCCGTGCTGCCCTGTTCTGAGGGTCAGGTGGTGGAATGAGTCAAGGGGTAGGTAGACTTTCTGAAGGCCCGTCATAACAGCATGATACAACCAGCTGCAGGCTCCAGGTCGTATACACTAGATTAAAGGGGAAGCTGTTGTTTCTGGAATCCAACTGTGAGATGTGGGTTATTAATATGACCTGAACTGGGTAGACACGGGCTGTGCAGAGGAACACACACACAGGTGCAGGAACACACACAGTCTTGAATTCCACATTTAAAGCTTCATTGTTAACATACAGTGGTATTTGACCTATTGGGTAACAGTGTACAACACAGAGATTGTATTAATCCTGAGACATTAAACGATTATCTCCGTTGAGTCTGTTAATCAATTAACCACACCGCTTCTTTCGTTTGACCTTTTTTTTTGTCTAATTGTCGTCATGACAACAGTATCTGTTTTGACAACATGTTTTCTGGCACATCATTAGCTGTGGAATTATTTAAAAAAAATGAATTTGGAATAATTTGTTTGTTTTAACTGCGATATTTATACATTTCTCTTCATTAGAAATGTAGGAGTTTTACAGTATCAATGATAGAGGCTTTGTTTTCAAACTTGAGAGATGTTCCCATGCGTTTCTGAATTGAGGAACATATTTAATTTTGACCAATCATGAACTAAACCTCCAGAATGGGGGAACATAACATGAATGTTCATAAAACCTTGAAAACAATCCAAAATGAATGTGATTAATATCACATTACATTCTTCCTAGGTTCTGGCCTTTCAGGGACGGCAGGGTAGCCTAGTGGTTAGAGTGTAGAGGCGGCAGGGTAGCCTAGAGGTTAAAGTGTAGAGGCGGAAGGGTAGCCTAGTGGTTAGAGCGTTGGACTAGTAACCAGAAGGTTGAAAGTTCAAACCCCCGAGTTGACAAGGTACAAATCTGTCATTCTGCCCCTGAACAGGCAGTTTAACCCACTGTTCCTAGGCTGTCATTGAAAATAAGAATTTGTTCTTAACTGACTTTCCTAGTTAAATAAAGGTCTGAATTTAATTTAACATTTGACATAGTAGTCAAAACAGAGACACCTCATCGTTAGTGAGTTTCACATCAGCACTAAATATATACGTTTGTCTAAAGGAAGGTTGAGGCTACGGTGCCTCTTCCTTCCTAAACCTCTATACCCTTTGACCTGTGTTTTGGGCTATGTTCCGGAGCCTTTTCTCCCTGCATTAGCCTCATCAGGGACTTTAATATGTGCCACCCCATGGGGTGACGGAGGGAGGGCAGCCGCCCTGGCAAGTGCCCCCCGCGATGCAGAACGGTAACAGTCTGTGACACACAAACACACACACACAGTGTCACCACCTGACTGCTCAATGCAATTACGGGGCCTCATGTCCTGTCGCAGTGCGTCATTTTTCCTCTCCCCATCAGCTCAGAACCGATGTGACACCGAACCAGTTCAGAACCAATGTGACTCCAATCCAGCTCGGAACCAATGTGACCCCAATCCAGCTCATAACCAATGTGACCCCAATCCTCCTCAGAACCAATGTGACTCCAATCCAGCTCAGAACCAATGTGACTCCAATCCAGCTCGGAACCAATGTGACCCCAATCCAGCTCATAACCAATGTGACCCCAATCCTCCTCAGAACCAATGTGACTCCAATCCAGATCAGAACCAATGTGACCCCAATCCAGCTCGGAACCAATGTGACTCCAATCCAGCTCGGAACCAATGTGACCCCAATCCAGCTCATAACCAATGTGACCCCAATCCTCCTCAGAACCAATGTGACCCCAATCCAGCTTAGAACCAATGTGACCCCAATCCAGCTCAGAACCAATGTGAACCCAATCCAGCTCAGAACCAATGTGACCCCAATCCAGCACAGAACCAATGTGACGCCAATCCAGCTCAGAACCAATGTGACGCCAATCCAGCTCAGAACCAATGTGACGCCAATCCAGCTCAGAATCAATGTGACCCCAATCCAGCTCAGAACCAATGTGACTCCAATCCAGCTCAGAACCAATGTGACCCCAATCTAGCTCAGAACGGATGTGACCCCAATCCAGCTCAGAACGGATGTGACCCCAATCCAGCTCAGAACGGATGTGACCCCAATCCAGCTCAGAACGGATGTGACCCCAATCCTGCTCAGAACGGATGTGACCCCAATCCAGCTCAGAACGGATGTGACCCCAATCCAGCTCAGAACGGATGTGACCCCAATCCAGCTCAGAACGGATGTGACCCCAATCCTGCTCAGAACGGATGTGACCCCAATCCTGCTCAGAACGGATGTGACCCCAATCCTGCTCAGAACGGATGTGACCCCAATCCTGCTCAGAACGGATGTGACCCCAATCCAGCTCAGAACGGATGTGACCCCAATCCAGCTCAGAACGGATGTGACCCCAATCCAGCTCAGAACGGATGTGACCCCAATCCTGCTCAGAACGGATGTGACCCCAATCCTGCTCAGAACGGATGTGACCCCAATCCTGCTCAGAACGGATGTGACCCCAATCCTGCTCAGAACGGATGTGACCCCAATCCTGCTCAGAACGGATGTGACCCCAATCCTCCTCAGAACGGATGTGACCCCAATCCTGCTCAGAACGGATGTGACCCCAATCCAGCTCAGAACGGATGTGACCCCAATCCGGCTCAGAACGGATGTGACCCCAATCCAGCTCAGAACGGATGTGACCCCAATCCAGCTCAGAACGGATGTGACCCCAATCCAGCTCAGAACGGATGTGACCCCAATCCAGCTCAGAACGGATGTGACCCCAATCCAGCTCAGAACGGATGTGACCCCAATCCTGCTCAGAACGGATGTGACCCCAATCCAGCTCAGAACGGATGTGACCCCAATCCAGCTCAGAACGGATGTGACCCCAATCCAGCTCAGAACGGATGTGACCCCAATCCTGCTCAGAACGGATGTGACCCCAATCCTGCTCAGAACGGATGTGACCCCAATCCTGCTCAGAACGGATGTGACCCCAATCCTGCTCAGAACGGATGTGACCCCAATCCAGCTCAGAACGGATGTGACCCCAATCCAGCTCAGAACGGATGTGACCCCAATCCAGCTCAGAACGGATGTGACCCCAATCCTGCTCAGAACGGATGTGACCCCAATCCTGCTCAGAACGGATGTGACCCCAATCCTGCTCAGAACGGATGTGACCCCAATCCTGATCAGAACGGATGTGACCCCAATCCTGCTCAGAACGGATGTGACCCCAATCCTCCTCAGAACGGATGTGACCCCAATCCTGCTCAGAACGGATGTGACCCCAATCCTCCTCAGAACGGATGTGACCCCAATCCTGCTCAGAACGGATGTGACCCCAATCCTGCTCAGAACGGATGTGACCCCAATCCAGCTCAGAATGGATGTGACCCCAATCCAGCTCAGAACGGATGTGACCCCAATCCAGCTCAGAACGGATGTGACCCCAATCCAGCTCAGAACGGATGTGACCCCAATCCTCCTCAGAACGGATGTGACCCCAATCCAGCTCAGAACGGATGTGACCCCAATCCTCCTCAGAACGGATGTGACCCCAATCCAGCTCAGAACGGATGTGACCCCAATCCAGCTCAGAACGGATGTGACCCCAATCCAGCTCAGAACGGATGTGACCCCAATCCAGCTCAGAACGGATGTGACTCCAATCCAGCTCAGAACGGATGTGACCCCAATCCAGCTCAGAACGGATGTGACCCCAATCCAGCTCAGAACGGATGTGACCCCAATCCAGCTCAGAACGGATGTGACCCCAATCCAGCTCAGAACGGATGTGACCCCAATCCAGCTCAGAACGGATGTGACCCCAATCCAGCCGGCACCACTGGATGAACGCTGTCCTCACCCCTCATTTCAGAATGGATGTGACCCCGAATTCTGGCCTCGACCCCTCAGATCACAATGGATGTGACCCCAATCCTGCTGGCAGGAGGAACGCTGGCCTTACCCCTCAGCTCAGATTGCATGTGATCTCCATCCGGCACCACTGGAAGAAAACTGGCTCGCTGGTGGAGGGAACACTGGCTCGCTGGTGGAGGGAACACTGGCTCACTGGTGGAGGGAACACTGGCTCGCTGGTGGAGGGAACACTGGCTCGCTGGTGGAGGAAACACTGGCTCGCTGGTGGAGGAAACACTGGCTCACTGGTGGAGGAAACACTGGCTCGCTGGTGGAGGGAACACTGGCTCGCTGGTGGAGGGAACACTGGCTCGCTGGTGGAGGGAACACTGGCTCGCTGGTGGAGGGAACACTGGCTCACTGGTGGAGGGAACACTGGCTCGCTGGTGGAGGGAACACTGGCTCGCTGGTGGAGGAAACACTGGCTCGCTGGTGGAGGAAACACTGGCTCACTGGTGGAGGAAACACTGGCTCGCTGGTGGAGGGAACACTGGCTCGCTGGTGGAGGGAACACTGGCTCGCTGGTGGAGGAAACACTGGCTCGCTGGTGGAGGAAACACTGGCTCACTGGTGGAGGGAACACTGGCTCACTGGTGGAGGGAACACTGGCTCACTGGTGGAGGGAACACTGGCTCACTGGTGGAGGGAACACTGGCTCTCTGGTGGAGGGAACACTGGCTCTCTGGTGGAGGGAACACTGGCTCACTGGTGGAGGAAACACTGGCTCACTGGTGGAGGAAACACTGGCTCGCTGGTGGAGGGAACACTGGCTCACTGGTGGAGGAAACACTGGCTCGGTGGTGGAGGAAACACTGGCTCGCTGGTGGAGGGAACACTGGCTCGCTGGTGGAGGGAAAACTGGCTCGGTGGAGGAGGAAACACTGGCTCACTGGTGGAGGAAACACTGGGAACATGTCTAGTCTATCTGGGTTAGGGTCAGTCTCAGTGTAACATGTCTCTGGTCTATCTGGGTTAGGGTCAGTCTCTCAGTGTAACATGTCTGGTCTATCTGTGTTAGGGTCGGTCTCTCATTGTAACATGTATCTGGTCTTTCTGGGTTAGGGTCAGTCTCTCAGTGTATATATGTCTCTGGTCTATCTGGGTTAGGGTCAGCCTCTCAGTTTAATTATGTCTCTGGTCTATCTGGGTTACGGTCAGTCTTTCAGTGTAACATGTCTCTGGTCTATCTGGGTTAGGGTCAGTCTCTCAGTGTAACATGTCTGGTCTATCTGTGTTAGGGTCGGTCTCTCATTGTAACATGTATCTGGTCTTTCTGGGTTAGGGTCAGTCTCTCAGTGTATATATGTCTCTGGTCTATCTGGGTTAGGGTCAGTCTCTCAGTGTAATTATGTCTCTGGTCTATCTGGGTTAGGGTCAGTCTCTCAGTGTAACATGTCTAGTCTATCTGTGTTAGGGTCGGTCTCTCATTGTAACATGTATCTGGTCTTTCTGGGTCAGGGTCAGTCTCTCAGTGTAATTATGTCTCTGGTCTATCTGGGTTAGGGTCAGTCTCTCAGTGTAATTATGTGTCTGGTCTATCTGGGTTAGGGTCAGTCTCTCAGTGTAATTATGTCTCTGGTCTATCTGGGTTAGGGTCAGTCTCTCAGTGTAATTATGTCTCTGGTCTATCTGGGTTAGGGTCAGTCTCTCAGTGTAATTATGTCTCTGGTCTATCTTTCTCTGGGTGTAATAAAACAGTACAGATCAGCCCACACAGCCTGTCCTGTGTGTGTTGGATGCTCATCTGCGGTGTCATGGAACTAGTCATGCTAAATAGGAATTATTGAGGCTTTAGTTCAGTCTCCACATGACCAGGGTTTCTTATAAGGTATCATTACACCTATGTCTTGGGGATCAGATTACACCTCATGGTTGGGTTACCAATTGGTTATTGAATTCACCTCAAGCACTTTGATCATGATCATGTTCTCTCTAGTGCTAGATTATAAAATCACTTGTATAGTCATTTCAAATCAAAGTTTATTGGTCACATACACATGGTTAGCAGATGTTAATGCGAGTGTAGCGAAATGCTTGTGCTTCTAGTTCCGACAGTGCAGTAATATCTAACAAGTAATCTAACAAATTCACAACAACTACCGTATACACACAAGTGTATAGGAATGAATAAGAATATGTACATATAAATATATGGATGAGTGATGGCCGAACGGCATAGGCAAGATGCAGTAGATGGTTTGGAATACAGTATATACATATGAGATGAGTAATGTAGGATATGTAGACATTATTGAAGTGATGTTATTTAAAATGACTAGTGATACCTTTATTAAATCCATTTATTACATCTATTAAAGTGGCCAGAGATTTGAGTCTGGATGTTGGCAGCAGACACTCTATGTTAGTGATGGCTATTTAACAGTCTGATGGCCTTGAGATTTAAGCTGTTTTTCAGTCTCTCGGTCCCTTGCTTTGATGCACCTGTACTGACCTTGCCTTCTAGATGATAGCGGGGTGAACAGGCAGTGGCTCGGGTGGTTGTTGTCCTTGATGATCTTTTTGACCTTCCTGTGACATCGGGTGATGTCTGTGTCCTGGAGGGCATGTAGTTTGGTGATGCGTTGTACAGACCGCACTACCCTCTGGAGAGCCTTGTGGTTGTGGGCGGAGGAGTTGCCGTACCAGGCGATAATACAACCCGGCAGGATGCTCTCAGATGTGCATCTGTAAAAGTTGGTGAGTGTTTTAGGTGATAAGCCAAATTTCTCCAGCCTCCTGAGGTTAGATGACACTACTACCACTGTAGTGTCGTCTGCAAACTTGATGATTGAGTTGGAGGCGTGCATGGCCACGCAGTCATGGGTGAACAGGGAGTACAGGAGAGGGATCAGAACGCACCCTTGTGGGACCCCAGTGTTGAGGATCAGCGAAGTGGAAGTGTTGTTTCCTACCCTCACCACCTGGGGGCAGCCCGTCAGAAAGTCCAGGACCCAGTTGCACAGGGCAGAGTCGAGACCCAGGGTTAATGAGGGTTTGGAGGGTACTATGGTGTTAATTGCTGAGCTGTAGTCAATGAACAGAATTCTTACATAGGTATTCCTCTTGTCCAGATGGGAAAGGGGGGTGTGCAGTGTGATGGCGATTAGGTCGTCTGTGGACCTGTTGGGGCGGTAAGCAAATTGGAGTGGGTCTATGGTATCAGGTAGGGTGGAGGTGATATGATCCTTGACTAGTCTCTCAAAGCACTTCATGATGACAGAAGTGAGTGCTATGGGGCGATAGTCATTTAGTTCAGTTAGCTTAGCTTTCTTGGGAACAGAAACAATGTTGGCCATCTTGAAGCATGTGGGCACAGCAGGCTGGGATAGGGATTGATTGAATATGTCCGTAAACACACCAGCCAGCTGGTCTGCTCATGCTCTGAGGACGCGGCTGGGGATGCCGTCTGGTTAGGCAGCCTTGCGAGAGTTAACATGTTTAAATGTTTTACTCACGTTGGCCACGGTGAAGGAGAGCCCACGGGCTTTAGTAGCGGGCCGTATCAGTTGCACTGTATTGTCCTCAAAGCGAGCAATGAAGTTGTTTAATTTGTCTGGGAGCAAGAAGTCCGTGTCTGCGACGGGCTGGTTTTCTTTTTGTAATCAATGATTGACTGTAGACCCTGCCACATACGTCTAGTGTCTGAGCCGTTGAATTGTGACTCTACTTTGTCTCTATACTGACGCTTAGCTTGTTTGATTGCCTTGTGGAGGGAATAGCTACACTGTTTGTATTCGGTCATGTTTCCAGTCACCTTGCCATAATTAAAAGCGGTGGTTCGTGCTTTCAGTTTTGAGCGAATGCTGCCATCAATCCACGGTTTCTGGTTAGGGAAGGTTTTAATAGACACAGTGGGTACAACATCACCGATGCACTTGATAAAAAAACTCATGCACCGAGTCAGCGTATACATCAATGTCTATCAGGACCATATCCCAGTCCACATGATCGAAGCAATCTTGAACCGTGGAATCGTATTGGTCAGACCAGCGTTGGACAGACCTGAGCACAGGCATTTCCTGTTTTAGTTTCTGTCTGTAGGCTGGGAGCAACAAAATTGAGTCGTGGTCAGATTTGCCGAAGGGAGGGCGGGGGAGGGCTTTGTATGCATCGCGGAAGTTAGAGTAGCAATGGTCCAGAATGCTACCAGCCCGTGTCGCGCATTCGATATGCTGATAGAATTTAGGAAGCCCTGTTCTCAGATTAGCTTTGTTAAAATCCCCAGCTACAATAAATGCAGCCTCAGGAAACTGGGCGGCTGTACCGACTCTGACAACATTTCCCGAGTGAGCCATGTTTCCGTGAAACATAGAGTGTTACAATCTCTCCCTGGGAGGCAACTCGTGCCCTAATTTCGTCCACCTTGTTGTCTAGAGAATGGACATTGGCGAGTAATAAAAGGATCCGCCTCGGGAAAGTCATTTTCCTGGTTGTAATGTTGGTAAGTTGCCGTTGCTTTTATATCCAATAGTTCTTCCCGGCTGTATGTAAAAACACTTGAGATTTTCTGGGCTAACAATGTGAGAAATAATACATGAAAAAAAACGAATTGCCAAATAGTTTCCTAAGTCGCGAGGCGACCACCTCTGTCGGCGCCAGGCGATAACATTTTCCAAGTGTTTAAGTACTTATTTGTGTGGTGCAGCTCTGTATTTGAACACAAAGTCCTCTGTCACTCAATTACAAGCAGAGACAGTTTCCTGCTGAGCGGCAGGTTGGGAATCAATCCCTGTTGTTTGTGAATTGGACAAGGCTACAGTACGTCACTAGTCGCTAGCTATCCAAGCTCAATCCTACCATCCAAGCTCCATCTGATCCTCTTGGCATGCTTCCAGTCAGATCCCCCCTTTCTCTACCTCCTCCACTCCTCCTGTCCTCTCCTCCTGTCTTCTCCTCCTGTCCTCTTATGATTATTTCATCATTCTAAATTCTTTATGCTGGAGTGCTGTGGATTGGAATTAACCTTGCTGGAGCTGGGAGCCGGGTTGGGTTGGGCTGAGCGTAGAGACATACATACAGACAGACACATAACCACTAGAGCTATTTGGCCGATGCGGTGTGGCTCAGTCCCGTTCCCCCGGTTGGATTCCTCTCCTCCATTAGTGCCATCTGTGCCTTTCTGCTCCTGTCTGTGAGGCCCGCCCACGCCAGAACCACTGGTGTTTCTCTGGGACGACCAGGGACGATGCCCAGAGCTACCCAGAGCTCTTAGCTGGCAATGATGTGCACTTTACTCTGACTGACTGAAACCAGGGGAGGTGAGGGGGGGGACAAGGGGGAGAGAGAGGGAGGGACAAGGGGGAGAGAGAGGGAGAGCAGGCAGGACGGGAGGTAGGGCAGGAAACAGCTGAAGGTACCTGCTGTCTACGACGTAGCTTCAGGAGAATCTCCGGACCAGCAAACAGGCTGCGCTGGTGTTGCATGTTGGGATGGAATGAACGTTTGGCGGGAAAAATCTTGTATGCACCGAACGATCTCAATGACTGTCTGACCTCATAACCCTCGGACAAATGATCATGGAAATGATGGTTGAAATCTCAAGATGACGAGGCCATTGATGTTCATAGGGCCCAATCATGTGCCTGAGTTTAAACCTTCATTTAAACCATATTTGATCCAAACTGTCCTCTTTTCTTTTCGTGGGCTGGGTGGCAGCCTAGTGGTTAAGCAGTTGGTCATCTTAAAAAGGGCTGGGTGGCAGCCTAGTGGTTAAGCAGTTGGTCATCTTAAAAAGGGCTGGGTGGCAGCCTAGTGGTTAAGCAGTTGGTCATCTTAAAAAGTTGCTGTTTCAAATCCCGAGGCTGACTAGGGGAAATCTGTCAATCGTGCCCTTGAGAAAGGACCTTTACCCCGATTGTTCCTGTAAGTCGCTCTGGATAAGAGCCTCTGCTAAATGATGTAAATATCAGATGTTCCGCACCATCCTCAGACAATAGCTTTTATTTTTTTGGTGGAATTCTCCTTTATGGATAAGGCCTAAAAACACAGGGTAAAATATTTGCTATGTCACATGATTGGGCCTAAACACACAGGGTCCTATGGGGTGAAAGGCCCATCTAATCTGTGTGTATCCTGTGCATATGACAAATGAACTTGACTTGAATTTGATTTGATGTTATACTCAGCCTCCCATTTTTTACAGAGGACAGGAGGCTGACGTCAACCGTAAAGCTGCTAAAGTCTGTGGTTCGTGCCTGTCTCCTTAACCTGTAACAGATATCTATGTCAGTGCTGGCTGTTAGCAGTGTTGCTACAGTGATATATTGGATGAGGGAGATCAGTTGGATAACATTTATTTTCCTATCTCCTCTCTGTAGTACGATCCCATGTCATGAACTAGAATGGGAGCCGATGATGAACGATCTGTAAACAGTATGACGCCAGTGTCAATGTTTTTACTGCTGGCTGTAGATTGAAAGACACAGGTCTCTACAGTATAGAGTATAGAGAATATGGTGCCATTTGGAATGCACTGTTTCAGTGTTGGGATTTAATGCCCTCTGTGGGGTGTGCTCTACCACCCGTAGGACTCTTTTCCTCGTTCTCCCTCTGTACTCTACCACCCATAGGTAGGACTCTTATCATCGTTCTCCCTCTGTGGGGTGTACTCTACCACCCGTAGGACTCTTATCATCGTTCTCCCTCTGTGGGGTGTGCTCTACCACCCGTAGGATTCTTATCATCGTTCTCCCTCTGTGGGGTGTACTCTACCACCCGTAGGACTCTTATCATCGTTCTCCCTCTGTGGGGTGTGCTCTACCACCCGTAGGATTCTTATCATCGTTCTCCCTCTGTGGGGTGTACTCTACCACCCGTAGGACTCTTATCATCGTTCTCCCTCTGTGGGGTGTGCTCTACCACCCGTAGGACTCTTATCATCGTTCTCCCCCTATGGGGTGTACTCTACCACCCGTAGGACTCTTATCATCGTTCTCCCTCTGTGGGGTGTGCTCTACCACCCGTAGGACTCTTTTCATCGTTCTCCCTCTGTGGGGTGTGCTCTACCACCCGTAGGTAGGACTCTTTTCATCGTTCTCCCTCTGTGGGGTGTACTCTACCACCCGTAGGACTCTTATCATCGTTCTCCCTCTGTGGGGTGTACTCTACCACCCGTAGGACTCTTATCATCGTTCTCCCCCTATGGGGTGTACTCTACCACCCGTAGGACTCTTATCATCGTTCTCCCTCTATAGGAGTCTTTTCCTTCTCTACCAAAGCTGTAAAGACTAACTCTGACAACTGCTGGTGAACCTGCGTCTGAAACTTTGATGTCATAATGCTTTGCGACGACGAGCAGATTCATCTTTGTATGTCTATCCAGTATCTCCCATGTAGGGTTCCACACAAATGCTCCCAAATCAACAAAATAAATAATAATAATTTACTTTTTGTATTTTTTACAACTTTCCACTGCTTCAGAGTGATTTGAGAAACTGCAAAAAAAAATGGGACACATTTTGTTACGTTTCCCAATAAACCAAATATTGTCACTAAACAGAAAGAAAGGAACTGACAAATGAAGTCACTGGTAACCAACATGAAGCAGGTGGGGTTTTAAAATGGGTTCTGAACGTTATCCACGGGTGTCTACTGAGGGCCAAGCAACTCCCGTTGGAAAGATCCCCACCATGGACACCCACTGGTCTTGCCTGATAACACCATGGACACCCACTGGACTTGCCTGATAACATCAAGGACACCCACTGGACTTGCCTGATAACACCATGGACACCCACTGGACTTGCCTGATAACACCATGGACACACACTGGACTTGCCTGATAACACCAAGGACACCCATTAGATTTGCCAGATAACACCAAGGATACCCACTATGTTTGCCCCCACCCCCAAAAAATAAAACCGAAACCAACTTAGGTTAGGGAGTGAAAATTAATGTGGTGCAACCCAAACAGGGAGACACAAAATAAATGGCTTTGTGTTCACATACTGAAAGTAGTCTAGCTCTTCTGACATCTATCATGTAAACTGGGACATTGGCTCTGCAGCTGTTAAATATCAGCTGTGCCGGCACAGGTGAAACTAACGACTAACTAACGAGGCGACAGGTGCAACACACCCTGACCAACGAGGATGTCCACACCTAAACAGAACCAACGTCGATATCAAAAAAATGAAAACCAAAGCCTGTAACAACGAGAGGAAATGGCTTGGCGTCGTGTTGTGTTGGCTGTAGCCCTGGTGGCTTTGATTTCCCTACAGGACAGATGGCAGTGCCTATGTGGGCAGTGTGTGTCTGTGCACTGACAAGGGGAGGCCTTGAGTATGGGAGGATTGCTCACACTCTGGCACTCCTGCTGTCCCCATTGCAGCTGCACTTCTCCCTAGTCTCCGTCTATTTTCAACTTCTTAATTTGTTCAATATGTAGCGAGAGGATGAAGCAGGAACACATGTCTGATTGGTGAGACTCCACAGGCAGATAGAGACATTGGAATGTGTCCAATTTGGAGGTATTTAAAGTGCTTTTACTCACTTTTGAAAACATTTTTTTTTTACAATAAATGCCATTTTGAACTTATGCATGAAAATAAGATATTTACTGTAATTATTATATTTACTGTAATTATTATATTTAATTGCAGCCAATAATTACGTTTTATCTTTATTTAACGAAGCAAGTCAGTTAAGAACAAATTCTTATTGACAATGACAGCCTACCCCGGCAACGCTGGGCCAATTGTGCACCACCCGATGGGACTCCTAATCACAGCCGGTTGGGATAAAGGTTGGAATCGAACCAGGGTCTGTAGTGACGCCTCTAGCACTGAGATGCAGTGCCTTAAACTTCTGCGCCACTCGGGAGCCTGATTTATATATGTGGCGGCTCAAAGCTAAAGGACATATTGTGGCTTTTAGGTCTCTCAATTCCTTCCCAAACAAATATCAAATAGTGTTGTTTTCCATGTTATTTCATTGTTTACCAAAATGTTTCACATAACTTATATGGAAATATCTTGTTAACTTATGTAAAAGATGAGCGCCACAAAATGGCATAGTTGGCCATATGAACCAAAATCTGGGTTCTACAACTTACGGCATCCATTTTCGGAGCTCTCTCAGTTGCCAGAAACTCCCTCAGTTGTGTTCATGCTAGGGACTTCCTAATATGGATTCCGTACTGCACGTTTTTCTTGGTCTCAGTCCCTCGTGTAGAAACTGAAGAGTGTAAGACAGATCCTTGGGGACTTGTAGTGTTGTTGGGGGAATCAAGCTGTTCAGAGAGAGATGATGAGATGCAAAATCACACACACACACACACACACTCCTGGAGCCTTGACAAGGGACGAGCCAAAACTCTGATCGACAAACATGTTCTTGTTCTCTGAAGTCTGCCTGCAGGCTGCAGACCTCTGCAGCTCCAGACAATATGGTGGGTCAGAGACACAAACCTTTAAACCGCCACCAAGATGGTATTTACATCGCCAGGCCAAAGCTATGGTCAGATAAGAAATCAGGCGTACACACAGGGTGATATTTTGGTAATTATTGGAGGAGATCTGTTGCCAAACTTTGGAATACTGAACACAGCACTTGTTTTCGAACAACTTGGGAATACATTGGCTTATTAACAGTTAGGATCAGCTTGATCCTTTTAAATTAAGGACACACGGTGGCTGCTTTCCAAGCACTGGGAACTTCCCCAGAGAGGAGAGACAGGTTAGAAAGGTCAGAGACAGGCTCGTGATGACAGGGGCTGCAACCTTGAAGAAGAAAATGATCTAAACCATCTGACCAAAAAAATGCTTCTTATAGGACACATCACTGGTCATCTCTGTATACCTATTGCAAGACCCACTGTTTGATGTTTATTTATAAAAACCCTCTTAGGCCTCACCGCCCTCCCCCTATCTGAGATACCACACCTGTATTTGGGGAGTTTCTCCCATTCTTCTCTGCAGATCCTCTCGAGCTCTGTCAGGTTGGATGGGGAGCGTCGCTGCACAGCTATTTTCTGGTCTCACCAGTGATGTTCGATTAGGTTCAACTCCGGGCTCTGGCTGGACCACTCAAGGACATTCAGAGACTTTTCCCCGAAGCCACTCCCGCGTTGTCTAGGCTGTGTGCTTAGGGTCGTTGTCCTGTTGGAAGGTGATCCTTCGCCCCAGTCTGAGTTCCTGAGTGCTCTGGAGTAGGTTTTCAATCAAGGATGTCTCCAAGTGGGCTGTAATGTGCCTTTTACTGAAGAGTGGCTTCCGTCTGGCCACTCTACCATAAAGGCCTGATTAGTGGAATGCTGTAAAGATTGTTGTCCTTCTGGAAGGTTCTCCCTACAGAGGAACTCTAGATCTTTGTCAGAGTGACCACTGCATATCTTGGTCACCTCCCTGACCAAGGCCCTTCTCCTCCGATTGCTCAGTTTGGCCGGTTGGCCAGTCTCGGTGGGTCCAAACTTCTTCCATTTAATAATGATTGCGGCCACTGTAGAAGCCAATCCCTTCGACCTCGGGGTTTGGCTCTGACATGCCCTGTGAACTGTGGGACCTTATGTAGACAGGTGTGTGTCTTTCCAAATAATTTCTAATCAATTGAATTTACCACAAGTGGACTCCAATCAAGTCGTAGAAACATCTCAAGGCTGATCAATTAATGGAAACAGGATGCGCCTGAGCTCAATTTCGAGTCTCATAGCAAAGGGTCTGAATATTTATGTAAATGTCAAAAAAGCCCTTTTTTATCATTATGGGATGTCATTATGGGATGTAGATTGCACAGGAATGTTTTGTATTTAATCTATTTTAGAATAAAGCTGTAAAGTAACAAAATGTATATCGGCACTGTGTATATATTTTCAAAAGTATCTCAAACCTGTAGCTATGAATATTAATGTTCTATTGTACAATATTTGTCCATGACCACACCAGTATTTTATTGTGCGTTGCAGTTGGATACGTAATTCTATTCTATTAACCCTTTGAATCTCTTGAACATATCTGAAGATTTTGCTTGACATCATTTAGAAAACTCGACTTCTCAATTTCTCCAAATGTATTTCAGTACAAACCTAATGGAGGGGTTTTAATGGCACCTATTAATCATGAGACAGTAGCTTGGATCTCTCTCTCTCTCTCTCTCTCTCTCTCTCTCTCTCTCTCTCTCGCTCTCTCTCTCTCTCTCTCTCTCTCTCTGTCTCTGTCTCTGTCTCTCTCTCTCTCTCTCCTTCTCTGTCTCTCTCTCTCTCTCTCTCTCTCTCTCTGTCTCTGTCTCTGTCTCTCTCTCTCTCTCTCTCTCTCTCTCTCTCTCTCTGTCTCTCTCTCTCTCTGTCTCTGTCTCTGTCTCTCTCTCTCTCTCTCTCTGTCTCTCTCTCTCTGTCTGTCTCTCTCTCTCTCTCTCTCTCTCTCTCTGACTACAAGGAGAGAAAAAAAACACCCTCCACCCCTTGTCACATCACTTCTCAATCTCCCCACCTCTGTCATCTACCAATCCATCCTTCTATCCTTCTAGTCAGTCATCCCTCCCTCCATCCATCCATCCATCCATCTGATGGAATTCCTCTGACATCCAATGCTGACATGTAGACTTTTCTATTCTATTGTTCTCCCTCTCTGTAGTCTGACGGGTGGTACCACACATCACCATCTCTCCCTCTGCGTATGTGTGTGTGTGTGTGTGTGTGTGTGTGTGTGTGTGTGTGTGTGTGTGTGTGTGTGTGTGTGTGTGTGTGTGTGTGTGTGTGTGTGTGTTTATGTGCCTCTGTGCAACTCACACTGCCAAGAGCTCACTGGCCCAGGAAAAGGATCAGGAGAGCTGGAATGGGTCGGACCGTATTGTGCTGCACCTGTTTGACCATTAGCAACGAGGGGGAGGGGTAATGGCCTATGCGTTCTTCTTATGCTGTCAGAGTGACTCAAACATTCTAACTAAATCAACTCCATACTATGACATTTTGGGGAATTTCAGTCTTTGTTGATTGTTAGTTCTGAAATATGATCTTACTGAAACACACATACAGTGGGGAGAACAAGTATTTGATACACTGCCGATTTTGCAGGTTTTCCTACTTACAAAGCATGTAGAGAATCGAACCGTAGTCTCAGTCCCAGAATAGGGCCGTAGTCTCAGTCCAAGAATAGGACCGTAGTCTCAGTCCCAGAAAAAGACCGTAGTCTCAGTCCCAGAAAAAGACCGTAGTCTCAGTCCCAGAAAAAGACCGTAGTCTCAGTCCCAGAAAAAGACTGTAGTCTCAGTCCCAGAATAGGACCATAGTCTCAGTCCCAGAATAGGACTGTAGTCTCAGTCCCAGAATAGGACCATAGTCTCAGTCCCAGAATAGGACCATAGTCTCAGTCCCGGAATAGGACCATAGTCCCAGTCCTCTGCTCCTGATGAGAAGCAGCTTTTGCAAAGTCTCCTTCTCGATTTAAACCCCAGAAAATCTAGTGAATTTATCTGCTCTGGTGTCGGCGGCCAAAACAGCATCTGATGTGCCTTATTTGTTGACTGTGTGAGATTAGGCACAGAGGGTCGACATCCAGGGGCTTTACCATGCAGAGATGGAGCAAAGCCCGCACAAATACACTATGCGAGCGGGTACGCACACTCGATGTCAAAGAGAGAAGGATGATTCTATATTTTTGTCTAAACTCCAGTTCTAGTCCAAACATAATTTAGCAAGCACAATCCAAGTTTGGATCTAACTGTTGTGGCTACCCCCTTGCAATGTTGAACCATGGCAACAACGACCACGGAGTGGCTGTCGGACTCAACAGTGTAGGAACACAGCAACGGTCTCTGACCTTTCGTGGTATTTGGATGCAGTTTTTGGATGCTCGCAACAACTCAGTCATTGCATTGGCATCTGCCCGGTTAGTGCATCCAATGTCAGGGTTGGCCTTTTTTCTCTGTGTGTTTGGAGGGAGGGGGGGAGAGAGAGAGAGAGAGAGGGGGAGAGAGAGAGATAGAGAGAGAGGGAGAGGGAGAGAGAGAAGGTGGGCTCTGCAAAGTGTCAGGGTTGTGCTTCAGTCTTTGGCAGGTTGGGGGGGGGGGGTAGAGCTCCCGCTTGGTGTCTGTATATTAGTTGGGTTAGAGCTCTCTCTCTCTTGGTGTCTGTATATTAGCTGGGTTAGAGCTCTCTCTCTCTTGGTGTCTGTATATTAGCTGGAGTAGAGCTCTCTCTCTTGGTGTCTGTATATTAGCTGGGTTATTGCTCTCTCTCTCTCTTGGTGTCTGTATATTAGCTGGGTTGGAGCTCTCTCTCTCTCTTGGTGTCTGTATATTAGCTGGGTTAGAGCTCTCTCTCTTGGTGTCTGTATATTAGCTGGGTTAGAGCTCCCGCTTGGTGTCTGTATATTAGCTAGGGTAGAGCTCTCTCTCTTGGTGTCTGTATATTAGCTGGGTTAGTGCTCTCTCTCTCTCTTGGTGTCTGTATATTAGCTGGGTTAGAGCTCTCTCTCTCTTGGTGTCTGTATATTAGCTGGGTTAGAGCTCTCTCTCTCTTGGTGTCTGTATATTAGCTGGGTTAGAGCTCTCTCTCTCTTGGTGTCTGTATATTAGCTGGGGTAGAGCTCTCTCTCTTGGTGTCTGTATATTAGCTGGGTTAGTGCTCTCTCTCTCTCTTGGTGTCTGTATATTAGCTGGGTTAGAGCTCTCTCTCTCTCTTGGTGTCTGTATATTAGCTGGGTTAGAGCTCTCTCTCTCTTGGTGTCTGTATATTAGCTGGGTTACAGCTCTCTCTCTTGGTGTCTGTATATTAGCTGGGTTAGAGCTCCCGCTTGGTGTCTGTATATTAGCTGGGTTAGAGCTCTCTCTCTCTCTTGGTGTCTGTATATTAGCTGGGTTAGAGCTCTCTCTCTTGGTGTCTGTATATTAGCTGGGTTAGAGCTCCCTCTCTCTCGTGGTGTCTGTATATTAGCTGGGTTAGAGCTCTCTCTCTCTTGGTGTCTGTATATTAGCTGGGTTAGAGCTCTCTCTCTCTTGGTGTCTGTATGATAGCTGGGTTAGAGCTCTCTCTCTCTTGGTGTCTGTATATTAGCTGGGTTAGAGCTCTCTCTCTTGGTGTCTGTATATTAGCTGGGGTAGAGCTCTCTCTCTCTTGGTGTCTGTATATTAGCTGGGTTAGAGCTCTCTCTCTCTTGGTGTCTGTATATTAGCTGGGTTAGAGCTCTCTCTCTTGGTGTCTGTATATTAGCTGGGTTAGAGCTCTCTCTCTTGGTGCCAGTGAGAGCTGAAGCCATACCACTGTACTGTACTCTTTCCCTCCCAGCCGTGACAGCCGTTCCTCTGGACCATCTGTAATCCACACAAGGGTTGGGGTCAATTCTAATTCTATAATTTAACATATATTTTCAAAGACTTCTATATAAACTGTATATATAAATTATTTATTTTTTAAACGATATTAAAACAAATTATTTATTTTTTAATTCAAACCACTTCCTGAATTTAGTGACTTTAATTCAAATGTAATTTAATTTAATTGGGGCGGCAGGTAGCCAAGTGGTTAGAGTGTAGAGGTGGCAGGGTAGCCTAGTGGTTAGAGTGTAGAGGCGGCAGGGTAGCCTAGTGGTTAGAGTGTAGAGGGGGCAGGGTAGCCTAGTGGTTAGAGTGTAGAGGTGGCAGGGTAGCCTAGTGGTTAGAGTGTAGGGGAGGCAGGTAGCCTAGTGGTTAGAGTGTAGAGGTGGCAGGTAGCCTAGTGGTTAGAGTGTAGAGGAGGCAGGTAGCCTAGTGGTTAGAGTGTAGAGGAGGCAGGGTAGCCTAGTGGTTAGAGTGTAGAGGTGGCAGGTAGCCTAGTGGTTAGAGTGTAGAGGAGGCAGGGTAGCCTAGTGGTTAGAGTGTAGAGGCGGCAGGGTAGCCTAGTGGTTAGAGTGTAGAGGTGGCAGGGTAGCCTAGTGGTTAGAGTGTAGAGGTGGCAGGTAGTCTAGTGGTTAGAGTTTAGAGGGGGCATGGTAGCCTAGTGGTTAGAGTGTAGAGGTGGCAGGGTAGCCTAGTGGTTAGAGTGTAGAGGAGGCAGGTAGCCTAGTGGTTAGAGTGTAGAGGTGGCAGGGTAGCCTAGTGGTTAGAGTGTAGAGGAGGCAGGGTAGCCTAGTGGTTAGAGTGTAGAGGGGGCAGGGTAGCCTAGTGGTTAGAGTGTAGAGGGGGCATGGTAGCCTAGTGGTTAGAGTGTAGAGGGGGCATGGTAGCCTAGTGGTTACAGTGTAGAGGTGGCAGGGTAGCCTAGTGGTTAGAGTGTAGCGGCGGCAGGGTAGCCTAGTGGTTAGAGTGTAGAGGGGGCATGGTAGCCTAGTGGTTAGAGTGTAGCGGCGGCAGGGTAGCCTAGTGGTTAGAGTGTAGAGGGGGCAGGGTAGCCTAGTGGTTAGAGTGTAGAGGAGGCAGGTAGCCTAGTGGTTAGAGTGTAGAGGCGGCAGGGTAGCCTAGTGGTTAGAGTGTAGAGGTGGCAGGGTAGCCTAGTGGTTAGAGTGTAGAGGCGGCAGGGTAGCCTAGTGGTTAGAGTGTAGAGGCTGCAGGGTAGCCTAGTGGTTAGAGTGTAGAGGGAGCATGGTAGCCTAGTGGTTAGAGTGTAGAGGGGGCAGGGTAGCCTAGTGGTTAGAGTGTAGAGGAGGCAGGGTAGCCTAGTGGTTAGAGTGTAGAGGCGGCAGGTAGCCTAGCTGTTAGAGTGTAGAGGCGGCAGGTAGCCTAGTGGTTAGAGCGTTGGACCTGTAACCGGAAGGTTGCAAGTTTAAATCCCCGAGCTGACAAGGTACAAATCTGTCATCCTGCCCCTGAACAGGCAGTTGACCCACTGTTCCCAGGCCGTCATTGAAAATAAGAATTTGTTCTTAGCTGACTTGCCTGGTTAAATAAAGGTAAAATAAAAAATAAACAAACCTGGTCCTTGTTACCCCATGCTTCCCTATACCTTTCCCTTAGTGGGATGAGACCTCCACCGTCAGGGGTCTTCAGATAATGTTGTCGTGGCGGGCAGGTTTGTGGCATGTGAAGGAATAACAGTTGTGAGTGGGTTGTGAATGAGTTGTGAGTGAGTTGTGAGTGAGTCCTCACGTTGTGCACTATACATTCTGTTACAATATGTAAGATATTTTCTTAACTGGTATATTATGTATTTAAATCTATATTTGACATAGGATGACAATATTACTTTTATAAAGTACAACGCAAAAAAATCTTACTGATAGGTGAAATTGTATTTAATACGTTTGTTTTAAAATAATTTAAAAAATAAGATTATGTTTCTGATGAAAGAAAGTATTTAAATTGATATATATTATGTTGTAATTTGTGGCAGAAATAACTACAAAATTGTACTTCTGTAGACTTGGAAATGTAGAGAGCATTCAGAGAGCATTCAGAGAGCATTCAGAGAGCATTCAGAGAGTATTCAGAGAGCATTCAGAGAGTATTCAGAGAGCATTCAGAGAGTATTCAGAGAGCATTCAGAGAGTATGCTGTCTGCAATAATAGTGTTTAACAGGATTTTATTTTTGGACTACTCTCCTCGCTGTACCCCACACATAAAATTATCGGTAAGGTCCCTCAGTCCAGCAGGGATTTTAAAACACAGATTCAACCACAATGACTAGGGAGGTTTTTCAATGCCTTGCAAAGAAGGGCACCTATTGGTAGATGGGTAAAAAATATAAAAAACAGACATTGAATATCCCTTTGAGCATGGTGACGTTATTAATTACACTTTGGATGATGTATCAATAAATGGCTGTGATAGGAGAAAACTGAGGATGGATCTACAACAATACTAACCTAAATGACACAGTTTAATGGCTGTGATAGGAGAAAACTGAGGATGGATCTACAACAATACTAACCTAAATGACAGAGTTTAATGGCTGTGATAGGAGAAAACTGAGGATGGATCTACAACAATACTAACCTAAATGACAGAGTTTAATGGCTGTGACAGGAGAAAACTGAGGATGGATCTACAACAATACTAACCTAAATGACAGAGTTTAATGGCTGTGACAGGAGAAAACTGAGGATGGATCTACAACAATACTAACCTAAATGACAGAGTTTAATGGCTGTGATAGGAGAAAACTGAGGATGGATCTACAACAATACTAACCTAAATGACAGAGTGAAAAGAAGGAAAACCTGTTCAGTCTGCGTTCCATCAGACACTGGGAGATAAATTCATATTTCAGCAGGACAATAACCTAAAACACAAGGCCACATCTACACTGGAGTTGCTTACCAAGAAGACAGTGAATTTTCCCGAGTGTCTGAGTTACAGTTTTGATTTAAATCTACTTGAAAGTCTATCGCAAGACTTGAAAATGTTTTGTCTAGCAATGATCAACAATAAATTTGACAGAGCTTGAAGAATTTAGAAAAGAACAAATGGACAAATGTTGCACAAGGTGCTTCTAAAAAAAGATTGACTTCAGGGGTGTGAATACTTGTGAAAATTAGATATTTCTGTATTTTATTTGCAAGCATGTCTAAAACATTTTTTTGTTCACTTTGTCATTATGGGGTTATTGTGTGTAGATGGGTTGGAAGAAGAAAAACATTGAGTTAATCCATTTTGAAATCTGGCAAAATGTTAACGAAGTCAAAGGGGAATGAATACCTTATGAAGTATTTTATAGTACTTTATTAACATATACAATATTTAATGTTCCTATGCTGAAACAACTAGATTTACTTCAAATGTATTTGTTTTGTTTTTTTGTGGGAAAATATTTAAGTTAGAGTAATATTAGTTGTAACAAATATTACAATGATTTCTGAGTGTTTATTTTTTTATATAAATAGTGATGAATGTACTGTACTGCAATTTTGGAGTCTAATGCCATTTCTCATTCTTTCTCATTTCAGGGGAAATGTATTAATTTCAGCCGACTGCAGAACCGTTAGAGGACAAAGAATATAATCTACAATGATTACTGTTCTCTTGGTAAAAGCAAAATATTTTTGAAGATCTAAAAATCCCCCCAAAAATCCAAAAACCGCAATACATTTGCTTCACTCTATATTGTGCACAAAATGGAGGACTCTTCTCCATGATATCTCCTGTTTTCTCAAAAATCATACTCATAAGAACATTTACATTTTTCCATCCATCAATAACTGGAATATATAAACTCCATATTTTTCCACTTGTCGTATTTTTTTAAAAATGTGTATTTTCTTTCACAAGAAGCCAAAGCGAATAAAAGTACTGGACAAAATGGCCGTTCGGATCCAGATGTTATTTTTTTTTTGCACCAAAGGATTAACATATTGTGCCTTCTGTGGAAAACCTTATTTCATGGGCACAGACGGAAGCTATCTAAAAAAAATAATGAAAAAAAACACAGCGAGCGAGAGAGAGAGCAAGACTGCCTTTAGCGTGGCAGTATGAATACTCCCAGCAGGCCTCGACACACAGTGCACAAGTCCATCGCCTCTTGGCAACGTCTCGTCACAAATCCTCTCCAACTCCTCTCCCTCCACTATCGTTTGAAAGATGCCCGGCGGGACCCCCTATGAACGTATATCCTGTCATTTTAACACTGAGAAGTGCACACGCATGATAAACTGTAGTCAGTCAGGACGCCCTAAGGTATTGGAAGCAGTAGCTAAGACATTTACCCTTTAGTTTTGTGAAGACACCTTTCTTTCATTATGCATTGGGGACAAGGGGGAAGTTATTAGAGCGTTATCCCACCGCGGGCCGGGCCGGGCCGGGACAGGACAGCCCCTCTGACCAGACCATCACAGCTCTCTTCTTCAGACTAGGTTTAAGGGATAGGCTGCCTGAAGCCCCTGACATGGTGCTTGGCTGTGTTCCCCTCGGTTTTGATGCAATCTGCTGTATGCTCACTAAGGCGTACAACATCACAACCCAATAAACATGACAGTCAGTCAGTTGAAGAGTTTTAAAATATAGATAGAGCTGTCTCCAATGTCACTGCTACCCTTTCCCTCTGTCTCCAATGTCACTGCTACCCTTTCCCTCTGTCTCCAATGTCACTGCTACCCTTTCCCTCTGTCTCCAATGTCACTGCTACCCTTCCCCTCTGTCTCTAATGTCACTGCTCCCCTTCCCCTCTGTCTCCAATGTCACTGCTACCCTTCCCCTCTGTCTCCAATGTCACTGCTACCCTTTCCCTCTGTCTCCAATCCTCCAAGGACCTCCCTGCTTCTACCCTTCTGTCTCCAATCCTCCAAGGGTCTCCCTGCTTCTACCCTTCTGTCTCCAGTTCTCCAAGGACCTCCCTGCCTCCCTCCAGTCTCAGCCCTATAGCTTCCCTCAGCCGCAGAAAATCAACGTTTAATTAAAATAATTAAAGAGAACAGCAAGCAGCAGCCTGTGAAGATTTGGTCGTCTTTTTTGTATTATTGCTTTTGACATTGAATGACCTATGACTGTACGTGCATTATTTGGAGAGAAAGAGGCCATCCCATCCTGTCTCCTTGGTGACGGTTTGGTGCACCCTGGCTCTCCGAAACCCAAACGTAAAACCAAGGCAATGGATGTGACGTACGGATAAGTATTGTTCAAATGATGTTACCAAGCCTCGCACGCAGCGCTCCACGACCCCCCCCCCCCCCCCCCCCCCCCAAAAAAAAGAAAGACGGTAGTATATATATTAGTTGTAGATTTCTCAAGCGTGTTGTCATGACGCCAATCCCAAAATGATGTCAGCGAGAGAGGAGCATTGTGGGGGAGGAAAGGCAGCAGCTGAAGAGAAATGGCTCCAACGATCCAGTCACTTTGGATACGGTACTTCAGATGCAAAATGGATATTCGAGCCGAAACCTGACAAAGCTCGCCCGGTTTTGATGGGAACCGGTATAGACAATGACCAGTGGCTGGGTCAGTGGGATGTCTCTGTGCAACCAGGGAAGCTTATCATATGACACTAAAAATAAGTTCAACAACCATCAAGTTTCAGGGGGAATGGGCCAGGATTTTCACATTTGGTGGGCATGCAAGTGCACGAGACGGGTTGGGCGTGCACAACGTCGTCTTTGACTTAATTATTGCTTTGTTTTTTTATCTGGGTAGACAGGAAGGGACAGGAATGACACTGATGGTCAGATACACAATCCTTAGGGTGCTGTGATATTAGTTTTATACATATATTTTTAGTCTCTTGCCTAATTTCTCAGTTTAACATTTTTGGTCAGATAATCAGCTACCGTTTAGATATATTTAACTTCTTTTTTTTTTTTTTTTACATTCAATTTTTATGTTACATCTGAACCCGTACTAATGAGTTATTTACATACCGACCAGAACACAGCTATCCAACCCTAGCATCGCTTCACACTGGCTTTAGGAGGCATCTCTATCGCCTCTTGTGCCATTTCCAAACGTTCCATGGAGAAATCAAATGGTTCACTTTTTATAAATACAAAAATATTGTTCATATTGGTTTAAAATTGTTAATACACCAGTGTACTTCGCCTAAGATTATTTTCCGATTAGTAATTGTAATGTATTTTCGTGCACTGTTGTTATTGTGATGGATGGAATCTTATGTGAGATGCCCAAAGAGCCACATTTTGCCTTTAAAAAAAAAAGTGGGTTGGAATGTAGTTATTTCACTATATCTTGTTGTCATTTTTATTTAGAATTGGATCCATTTTGCTAAAAAGCCATTTCTATATGTGTTTGATTCACATTTGGAAGGATGTAAAATTGATGAATATTTTGTATTTTTGAAAACAGAAACATGTAAAAAAAAAAAAATGTCAATCAAAAAAGTGTTGAACTATGTTTAAAACACTGTTCTTCCTGACTTTGTGTTCTTCCTGACTTTGTGTTCTTCCTGACTTTGTGTTCTTCCTGACTTTGTGTTCTTCCTGACTTTGTGTTCTTCCTGACTTTGTGTTCTTCCTGACTTTGTGTTCTTCCTGACTTTGTGTTCTTCCTGACTTTGTGTTCTTCCTGACTTTGTGTTCTTCCTGACTTTGTGTTCTTCCTGACTTTGTGTTCTTCCTGACTTTGTGTTCTTCCTGACTTTGTGTTCTTCCTGACTTTGTGTTCTTCCTGACTTTGTGTTCTTCCTGACTTTGTGTTCTTCCTGACTTTGTGTTCTTCTTGCAGCATCAATACAAGGCTCTGCAAATGCATATGATGTATAGTTTTTTTTATTTTATTAAATCCGTTTTACATATTCAATCATTTTTTTCCCCTGCGTTTTTACAAATTCTCTACTACTATCACATGTTAATGTTATTATTGCAATGACTCATTGTAATGTTAAAATGTGTTGAATTGATATTATTAAACCATCCAATGGAAACTGGACATCCCATTTTTACATAGCGAAGACATGGCCTGATGGTGTTTGAGTATAAAGGTGCTAAGGGCTACGTTTAATTGGGTCTATACAGATTTATACGGGCCGACAGGAAATGTGATTATATGATGTATGTTGTACAGAGATAGTGGACAGTGACCAGCCTCCCCCCCCCCACCGTGAAGCCTAACACCGTAGGCACACACACACACGGACACACACACACACGGACACACATGGTCAGATGTAGACATGCACACAAAACGCTCCAAGGACCACAATACCCCCCTCCCAAAAAAAGAGGTTGTTCAATTTAGTCAAAATATGCACTTGTACACCTTCCTTCTGTTTTGAATGATGTGACGAGATGCCTGCTCTCTCTCTCTCTCTCTCTCTCTCTCTCTCTCTCTCTGTCTCTCTCTCTCTCTCTCTGCTCTCTCTCTCTCTCTCTCTCTCTCTCTCTCTCTCTCTCTCTCTCTCTGTTCTCTCTCTCTCTCTGTCTCTCTCTCTCTCTCTGCTCTCTCTGCTCTCTCTCTCTGTGTGTGTGTGTGTGTGTGTGTGTGTGTGTGTGTGTGTGTGTGTGTGTGTGTGTGTGTGTGTGTGTGTGTGTGTGTGTGTGTGAGAGAGAGAGAGATAGAGATAGAGAGTCTGTAATTATCTTATACTGGGAGATACAAAATCCAACTTTGTGGCAACAGTTTGGGGAAGGCCCTTTCCTGTTTCAACATGACAATGCCCCTCCTGCACAAAACAAGGTCCATACAGAAGTGGCATGTCGAGGTCAGTGTGGAAGAACTTGACTGGCCTGCACAGAGCCCTGACCTCAACCCCATCGAACACCTTTGGGATGAATTGGAACGCCGGCTGCGAGCCAGGCCTAATCACTCAACATCAATGCCTGAACTCACTAATGCTCTTATGGCTGAACGGAAGCAAGTCCCTGCAGCAATGTTCCAACATCTAGTGGAAATCCTTCCCAGAAGAGTGGAGGCTGTTATAGCAACAATGTTCCAACATCTAGTGGAAAGCCTTCCCAGAAGAGTGGAGGCTGTTATAGCAGCAATGTTCCAACATCTAGTGGAAAGCCCTCCCAGAAGAGTGGAGGCTGTTATAGCAGCAATGTTCCAACATCTAGTGGAAAGCCTTCCCAGAAGAGTGGAGGCTGTTATAGCAACTAAAGGGGGATCAACTCCATATTATTAACCATGATTTTGGATTGAGATGTTCGAGGAGCAGGTGTCCACATACTTTTGATCATGTAGTTTGTCTCTAATACAAGCTCTGTATCACTGTACTTCCAGTTCCTCTCAATGTTTCTGTGGACGTGCACACACACACTCAAACACACACTGAAACACACACTGAAACACACACTGAAACACACACAAACACACACACACACACTCAAACACACACTCAAACACACAAACACACTCAAACACACACTCAAACACACACACACACAAACACACACTGAAACACACACTGAAACACACACAAACACACACTCGAACACACACACACACACACTGAAACACACACTCAAACACACACTCGAACACACACACAAACGCACACTCACACAAACACACACAAAAACACACACTCAAACACTCGCACAAACACACACTCAAACACACACACAAACACACACTCAAACACACGCACAAACACACACTCGAACACACTCAAACACACACACAAACACACGCTCAAACACACACTCCAACACACACTCAAACACACACTCAAACACACACTCAAACACACAAACACACACTCAAACATACAAACACACACTCAAACACACAAACACACTCAAACACACACTCAAACACACACACACACAAACACACACTCGAACACACACACACACACACACACACACTGAAACACACACTCAAACACACACTCGAACACACACACAAACACACACTCAAACACACACACAAACACACACTCACACAAACACACACAAAAACACACACTCAAACACTCGCACAAACACACACTCAAACACACACACAAACACACACTCAAACACACGCACAAACACACACTCGAACACACTCAAACACACACACAAACACACGCTCAAACACACACTCCAACACACACTCAAACACACACTCAAACACACACTCAAACACACACTCAAACACACAAACACACACTCAAACACACAAACACACACTCAAACACACAAACACACACTCAAACACACACAAAAACACACACTAAAACACACGCACAAACACACACTCAAACACACGCACAAACACAAACTCAAACACACAAACACACACTCAAACACACGCACAAACACACACTCAAACACACAAACACACACTCAAACACACGCACAAACACACACTCAAACACACAAACACACACTCAAACACACGCACAAACACACACACAAACACACACTCAAACACACAAACACACACTCAAACACACAAACACACACTCAAACACACAAACACACAAACACACACTCAAACACACGCACAAACACACACTCAAACACACAAACACACACTCAAACACACAAACACACACTCAAACACACAAACACACACTCAAACACACAAACACACACTCAAACACACAAACACACAAACACACACTCAAACACACAAACACACAAACACACAAACACACACTCAAACACACAAACACACAAACACACACTCAAACACACACACAAACACACACTCAAACACACAAACACACACTCAAACACACGCACAAACACACACTCAAACACACAAACACACACTCAAACACACGCACAAACACACACTCAAACACACAAACACACACTCAAACACACGCACAAACACACACTCAAACACACACACACACACACACACACACAAACACACACACAAACACACACACACACACTCAAACACACAAACACACACTCAAACACATACACAAACACACACTCAAACACACACTCAAACACACAAACACACACTCAAACACTCAAACACACACTCAAACACACAAACACACACTCAAACACACAAACACACAAACACACACTCAAACACACAAACACACAAACACACAAACACACACTCAAACACACAAACACACAAACACACACTCAAACACACACACAAACACACAAACACACACTCAAACACACACACAAACACACACTCAAACACACAAACACACACTCAAACACACAAACACACACTCAAGCACACAAACACACAAACACACACTCAAACACACACACAAACACACACTCAAACACACAAACACACACACAAACACACGCACAAACACACACTCAAACACACAAACACACACTCAAACACACGCACAAACACACACTCAAACACACAAACACACACTCAAACACACGCACAAACACACACTCAAACACACAAACACACACTCAAACACACGCACAAACACACACTCAAACACACTCAAACACACAAACACACACTCAAACACACAAACACACACTCAAACACACAAACACACAAACACACACTCAAACACACAAACACACAAACACACACTCAAACACACAAACACACAAACACACACTCAAACACACACACAAACACACACTCAAACACACAAACACACACTCAAACACACAAACACACAAACACACACTCAAACACACACACAAACACACACTCAAACACACAAACACACACTCAAACACACAAACACACACTCAAACACACAAACACACACTCAAACACACAAACACACAAACACACACTCAAACACACAAACACACAAACACACACTCAAACACACAAACACACAAACACACACTCAAACACACAAACACACACACACACACACAAACACACAAACACACACTCAAACACACACACAAACACACACTCAAACACACAAACACACACTCAAACACACAAACACACACTCAAACACACAAACACACAAACACACACTCAAACACACGCACAAACACACACTCAAACACACACACACACAGACGGTATCACTTGACACTTGCCTTAAAACATGAACATCCCTTCATAAGCAGATGATTGGTCATCTGCTCATGCCACTCAGCTTAGACCGCCTAACGCTCACTAACCGTTATTGGAGTTATTGAAGGACATATTTTCATATGCTTTAAATATTAAAAGGCTATATTTTCATATGCTTTTAAATATAAATCTACCAGTTTCATAAGCCTCTTTATCAAAATATCTGCTTATATGCCTATTTCCCTATTCCCTTCTCCATAGCGGCAGTAACCACGGACGGATTGAGCTGTTTTAAACACAGGATATTTAATACTGCATAAATACTTGTTATAATCCATGTGTAAATATATCTATGATGCAAAAGCTGAGCCATCAAGCTCTGCCTTATAACGTGTGGCAAAACTGTAGAGAGCAGCTATCTAACAGTACTCTATCTAACAATACTATATCTTACAGTACTCTATCTAACAGTACTCTATCTAACAGTACTCTATCTTACAGTACTCTATCTAACAGTACTCTATCTTACAATACTCTATCTAACAGAGTCTCTGTTTATTTAGACATTTGTTGATCTTCCTATGACTCAGTTATGCACTGGCATGACTTCGTTATGCCCTGGTATGGCCAATGTGGCCACGTCAATCCGCCAATAACAACCATGTCTTCCTCGTCATGCGTCCTCCTCCAGACCTGATGAACCATAGATCTACAGTAAGAATGATGTTGATAGAAGTGTAACTTTCACTATATCTTTTTGTCATTTTATTTGGAATTGGATCCGTTCGTCTAAAAAAATACATTTCTATATTTATTTTTATTCACAATTGTAAGGTTGTAAAAAATGTAAAAAAAAAACTGGTAATCAACTATGTTTAAAACACTGTATGTTGCTATAATTTAGATCGGGAAGTTGTATAATTGAATTTCCAGTTTGAAAATCATATTTAAAACAAATAATTATAGCAGAATAGCAAAGTAGTCTATGAAAAACACATTATTCACGGCACCGGGCAGCGTTTCTTTTTCTGAAGTGAAACAATTGCCCTTTTTATTGTGCTTTGTGTCCTCATCTCTGCATTTCATATTTTATCATCCATCTTTAGAAATAAAATCAGTAGGGAATGAAGCATTCGGTTTTAACCAGTGGTCAGCACCTGGCCACGCTCATCCAACCTCTTCATATGAATAAGGAATCATCTCAAACTGTAAGGTCTAAAATACCAAACTTATGCTATAAACTGGTAAGGTTAGCCGCTTTAAACCCTGGATTACGTAAAAGAGGGGTTATGCCTTTAATTTCTGGAAACGTTCAGCAAATTACATGCTTTTCACTTTTGGATGACAGGCGTGCCCAGAGTAAACTGCCTCCTACTCTGTCCCAGATGCTAATATATGCATATTATTATTTGTATTGGATAGAAAACACTCTGAAGTTTCTAAAACTGTTTGAATTATGTCTGTGAGTATAACAGAATTCATATGGCAGACAAAAACCTGAGAAGAAATCCAAACAGGAAGTGAGACCTCGATTCCAGCTTAGATATGGATGTTTATGCCCTTCCTAGGGCTTCCACAAGATGTCACCGTCTTTAGATTCTGGTTGTATTATTCTACTATAAAGGAGGGGCTCATAATAGCTCTTTGAGTGGGTGGTCTGGCAGAAAGCCTCGGTCTCATTGCGCGCGGTCACGAGAGAGTGTTCTTCGGTTCCAATGCGTTTCTTCAGACAATGAAATTCCCCGGTTGAAACCTTATTGCTGATTAATGTTTAAAACATCCTAAATATGGATTGCATACATCATTTGACTTGTTTCTACGACCTGTAACGGAACTTTTTGAGTTTTGGTCTGGAGGAATTGCTCGTCCTTTTTGAGGATTGAATGCTGGGCTGAACAAGCTAACAACAAGTGGCTAAATTATGGGCTTTATGGAACTTTATGGAACAAATCAGTCATTTATTGTCGAACTGGGATTCCTGGAACTGCCTTCTGATGAAGATATTCAAAGGTAAGTGAATATTTATAGTGTTTTTTTGTAGCTTCTGTTGACGCCAAAATGGCGGCTATTTCTTAGGGTTCACAGCGGTTGCATTAATAAGGAGAAGTCTATCTTTAATTATGTGAATAACACTTGCATCTTTTATCAATGTTGATTGTGAGTATTTCTGCAAAATCACCAGATGTTTTGGAATCAAAACATTACTTTTATATATATATATATATATATATATATATATATATATATATATATATATATATATATATATATATATATATATGCACATTATCGAACAAAACACACAATACATGTATAACATGATGTCCTATGAGTGTTATCTGATGGAGACAATCAAAGGTTAGTGATTCATTTTATCTATATTTATTTATGCTTTTGTGACTGTGAAAAATGGCTGTGTGTGTCTTTGAATTTGGTGGTCATCTAACATAAATAAATATATGTTGTGTTTTCGCTGTAAAACATTTTTAAAAAATGACACGATGGGTAGATTAATAAGATGTTTATCTTTCATTTGCTGTATTGGACTTGTTAATGTGTGAAAGTTAAATATTTCTAAAGAATATTTTTTTTTTCAGCTGAATGGGAGGAGGTGTTCCCTTTAGGGAACTCCTCGCCATAAAAAGTTTTAAGGTGGATTTAAATACATCCGACGCGGGGTACATGAGTACAGTTACAGCATATTTTCTCCCCAATTTCCTGATATTCATCTATGATCTTGTCTCATCGCTGCAATTCCCCAATGAGCTCGAGAGAGAAAGAGAGAGAGAGGTGACCTGCCAAACCACGCTTCTTAACACTTGCATGCTTAACCCGGAAGCCAGCTGCACCAATGTGTCGGAGAACAAACACAGTTCAACTGACGACCGAAGTCAGCCTGCAGGCGCCCAGAACCGCCACAGGGAGTCGCTATAGCGCGATGAGACAAGTAATAAACTGTGGGATGGAGGGTGAATCCATTTTAGACTAGACACACAGGGATGAATCCATCTTTAGACGATATACACAGGGATGAATCCATCTTTAGATTATATACACTGAGGGATGAATCCATCTTTAGACTAGACACACAGGGATGAATCCATCTTTAGACTATATACACACTGTGGGATGAATCCATCTTTAGACTATATACACTGTGGGATGAATCCATCTTTAGATTATATACACTGTGGGATGAATCCATGTTTAGACTATATACACTGTGGGATGAATCCATCTTTAGACTACATACACTGTGGGATGAATCCATCTTTAGATTATATACACTGTGGGATGGGGGATGAATCCATCTTTAGACTATATACACTGTGGGATGAATCCATCCTTAGACTATATACACTGTGGGATGGGGGATGTAACTGTTGTTGTAACTGTTGTTGTATCTGTTGTTTTATATGTTGTTGTGACTGTTGATGTAACTGTTGTTGTAGTTGTTGCTGTAACTGTTGTTGTAGTTGTTGTTGTAACTGTTGTTGCGACTGTTGATGTAACTGTTGTTGTAGTTGTTGTTGTAACTGTTGTTGTAGTTGTTGTTGTGACTGTTGTTGTAGCTGTTGTTGTAACTGTTGTTGTGACTGTTGATGTAACTGTTGTTGTAGTTGTTGTTGTAACTGTTGTTGTAGTTGTTGTTGTAGCTGTTGTTGTAACTGTTGTTGTGACTGTTGATGTAACTGTTGTTGTAGCTGTTGTTGTAACTGTTGTTGTGACTGTTGATGTAACTGTTGTTGTAGTTGTTGTTGTAACTGTTGTTGTAGTTGTTGTTGTGACTGTTGTTGTAGCTGTTGTTGTAACTGTTGTTGTGACTGTTGATGTAACTGTTGTTGTAGTTGTTGCTGTAACTGTTGTTGTAGTTGTTGTTGTAACTGTTGTTGTAGTTGTTGTTGTAACTGTTGTTGTGACTGTTGATGTAACTGTTGTTGTAGTTGTTGTTGTGACTGTTGTTGTAGCTGTTGTTGTAACTGTTGTTGTGACTGTTGATGTAACTGTTGTTGTAGTTGTTGTTGTAACTGTTGTTGTAGTTGTTGTTGTAGCTGTTGTTGTAACTGTTGTTGTGACTGTTGATGTAACTGTTGTTGTAGCTGTTGTTGTAACTGTTGTTGTGACTGTTGATGTAACTGTTGTTGTAGTTGTTGTTGTAACTGTTGTTGTAGTTGTTGTTGTGACTGTTGTTGTAGCTGTTGTTGTAACTGTTGTTGTGACTGTTGATGTAACTGTTGTTGTAGTTGTTGTTGTAACTGTTGTTGTAGTTGTTGCTGTAACTGTTGTTGTAGTTGTTGTTGTAACTGTTGTTGTGACTGTTGATGTAACTGTTGTTGTAGTTGTTGTTGTAACTGTTGTTGTAGTTGTTGTTGTGACTGTTGTTGTAACTGTTGTTGTGACTGTTGATGTAACTGTTGTTGTAGTTGTTGTTGTAACTGTTGTTGTAGTTGTTGTTGTAGCTGTTGTTGTAGTTGTTGTTGTAACTGTTGTTGTAGTTGTTGTTGTGACTGTTGATGTAACTGTTGTTGTAGCTGTTGTTGTAACTACACAAGGTCAGCAGTTTTTACTGGCAATGTGAACTGACCAGGAACAAATCCATAGTGGGCCAACATTATACATACAAATAACATACACTATGCAAAATACAAACAACAAGTTTTATTTTACAACCATTTGTATTTATTTATATTGTTTTCTATACTGAGTAGCTTTGCCAATCCACTAAAAAAGAGAGAAAGAGAAAGAGGTGGGGGGAGACAGAGAGAGAGAGAAAGAGAGAGACACAGAGAGAGAGAGAGACAGAGAGAGAGAGAAGTGGGGGGAGACAGAGAGAGTGAGAGAGGTGGGGGGAGACAGAGAGAGAAAGAGAGAGAGGTGGGGGGAGACAGAGCGAGAGAGAGAGAGAGAGAGAGAGAGAGAGAGAGACAGAGAGAGAGAGAGGTGGGGGGAGACAGAGAGAGACAGAGAGAGAGAGAGGTGGGGGGAGACAGAGAGAGCGAGAGAGAGAGACAGAGAGAGAGAGAGGTGGGGGGAGACAGAGAGAGACAGAGAGAGAGATAGAGAGACAGAGAGAGAGAGAGGTGGGGGGAGACAGAGAGAGCGAGAGAGACAGAGAGAGAGAGGTGGGGGGAGACAGAGAGAGAAAGAGAGAGAGGTGGGGGGAGACAGAGCGAGAGAGAGAGAGAGTGAATGGAGGGAGAGAGGGAGAGAGAGAGAGGTGGGGGGAGACAGAGAGAGCGAGAGAGAGAGACAGAGAGAGAGAGAGAGACAGAGAAAGAGAGAGGTGGGGGGAGACAGAGAGAGCGAGAGAGAGAGACAGAGAGAGAGAGGTGGGGGGAGACAGTGAGAGAAAGAGAGAGAGGTGGGGGGAGACAGAGCGAGAGAGAGAGAGAGTGAATGGAGGGAGAGAGGGAGAGAGAGAGGTGGGGGGAGA
>NC_092152.1:5701119-5711119 GCF_045791955.1 Oncorhynchus clarkii lewisi | reverse complement strand
TGTTGTAGAGAAGGCTGCTTTTCAGATTCAGAGACGGAAGGAAGGACGGATTGAAGAAATACAGGGGGAGGTTTACTACCTCGTGATGGTTCAGGTTTTTTCAGTTTTCGGCTATGTCGTCGGGAAGTTATTTTTCTCTTAGCTCACTACGAGTCGTAGTGTTTTATATCTTAATGCATACTGCAAATGTAATATCATATATTACATATTATTTGTGATTGAATAATTTAGTATTATTCATCCTAACAATATCAAACAATATAATGGATATGATTGTGCAATTTCTTAATAAGTGCTTTATGGTTAAAGTCCTTACTCCAATGAACATAAGGACCAGAAGACAGATCTGAAGACAGTTCCTTCTATCTGTTTTATCCTGATAAATAACTAGTCGTTTCTGTATTGTAAATTAAAGTGTCTTTGAGTTGTTATGAAGAAAACATGAAGTAGGTTTTCTGCACACTTCCTTCTCCATGTTTTTTCATAACAGCCCACAAAAAAACTTTGGCAGCACTTTCATTTACAATACAGAAATTACTTGTTATTTCCTAAAACAATACTAGAAAGCAGGTTAATTACATAACCTAGTAATTACATAATAAAGCCCATCACCGTGCTAGGTACAACCAGCCCCAAAGCCCATCACTCTGCTAGGTACAACCAGCCCCAAAGCCTATCTCTCTGCTAGGTACAACCAACCCCAAAGTCCATCACTCTGCTAGGTACAACCAGCCCCAAAGCCCATCACCCTGCTAGGTACAACCAGCCCCAAAGCCTATCTCTCTGCTAGGTACAACCAGCCCCAAAGTCCATCACTCTGCTAGGTACAACCAGCCCCAAAGTCTATCTCTCTGCTGGGTACAACCAGCCCCAAAGTCCATCACTCTGCTAGGTACAACCAGCCCCAAAGTCCATCACTCTGCTAGGTACAACCAGCCCCAAAGTCCATCACTCTGCTAGGTACAACCAGCCCCAAAGCCCATCACCCTGCTAGGCACAACCAGCCCCAAAGCCCATCACCCTGCTAGGTACAACCAGCCCCAAAGCCCATCACCCTGCTAGGTACAACCAGCCCCAAAGTCCATCACTCTGCTAGGTACAACCAGCCCCAAATTCTATCTCTCTGCTGGGTACAACCAGCCCCAAAGTCCATCACTCTGCTAGGTACAACCAGCCCCAAAGTCCATCACTCTGCTAGGTACAACCAGCCCCAAAGTCCATCACTCTGCTAGGTACAACCAGCCCCAAAGCCCATCACCCTGCTAGGCACAACCAGCCCCAAAGCCTATCTCTCTGCTAGGTACAACCAGCCCCAAAGCCTATCTCTCTGCTAGGTACAACCAGCCCCAAAGCCCATCACTCTGCTAGGTACAACCAGCCCCAAAGTCCATCACTCTGCTAGGTACAACCAGCCCCAAAGCCTATCTCTCTGCTAGGTACAACCAGCCCCAAAGCCCATCACTCTGCTAGGTACAACCAGCCCAAAGCCCATCACTCTGCTAGGTACAACCAGCCCCAAAGCCCATCACTCTGCTAGGTACAACCAGCCCCAAATCTCAACACTCTGCTAGGTACAACCAGCCCCAAAGCCCATCACTCTGCTAGGTACAACCAGCCCCAAATCTCAACACTCTGCTAGGTACAACCCGCCCCAAAGCCCATCTCTCTTCTAGGTACAACCAGCCCCAAAGTCCATCACTCTGCTAGGTTTGGAATAATGTTATCACAATATATACTGTGGTGAACCCCCACAGGGCAGGCGTTGGGTTCGTTGAGTCAGACACGTTAACTAACACGTTCACCTCTACCTCGTAGGCTCAACAAGGTCCTTCTGGTTTTTGTGCTAATGATTAAGCTGAATATCTGACTGTCTGTGAGGTTTAGTGTTAGGGCCTGTTACACTAGAGTTTCCATATTTTTGAGGCAGCTGGGATGTCTGTTGGGTGTCTGAACCCATATCACCTGGTACCTCCAGCTGACAGGACGCTCAGCCAATCACCTGGGACCTCCAGCTGATTGACAGGCCTCTCAGCCAATCGGACGAGGGCTCTCGGCCATTGGAGGTGGAGCATCGGGCAATAACTCAGAGAGGCGGGTCGGATAAAAGAGGTGGGTTGAGCAGGAGTCACCTTGCTGGAAGCAGACAGCTTCCTGCCTAATGAACGATGAGAGGAAACATGTCTGGAGGTGTTTGTTATTGCGTCACATCCCAAAGTCTAGCAGCAGGAGGAGGATCAGATTGCTTCTGACACACTTCTCTAGCAGATGTTGTTGAAATTGTGCTAATGTTGCAGATTACAATACATAGGCTATCTGTGATGTAGTGTAGGAAGGTGTTGTTGTTGTGTTGTTAGGCTATCTGTGATGTAGTGCAGGAAGGTGTTGTTGTTGTGTTGTTAGGCTATCTGTGATGTAGTGCAGGAAGGTGTTGTTGTTGTGTTGTTAGGCTATCTGTGATGTTGTGTAGGAAGGTGTTGTTGTGTTGTTAGGCTATCTGTGATGTAGTGTAGGAAGGTGTGTTGTTAGGCTATCTGTGATGTTGTGTAGGAAGGTGTTGTTGTGTTGTTAGGCTATCTGTGATGTAGTGTAGGAAGGTGTGTTGTTAGGCTATCTGTGATGTAGTGCAGGAAGGTGTTGTTGTTGTGTTGTTAGGCTATCTGTGATGTTGTGTAGGAAGGTGTTGTTGTGTTGTTAGGCTATCTGTGATGTAGTGTAGGAAGGTGTGTTGTTAGGCTATCTGTGATGTAGTTTAGGAAGGTGTTGTTGTGTTGTTAGGCTATCTGTGATGTAGTGTAGGAAGGTGTTGTTGTTAGGCTATCTGTGATGTAGTGCAGGAAGGTGTTGTTGTTGTGTTGTTAGGCTATCTGTGATGTTGTGTAGGAAGGTGTTGTTGTTAGGCTATCTGTGATGTAGTGCAGGAAGGTGTTGTTGTTGTGTTGTTAGGCTATCTGTGATGTTGTGCAGGAAGGTGTGTTGTTAGGCTATCTGTGATGTAGTGCAGGAAGGTGTTGTTGTTGTGTTTTTAGGCTATCTGTGATGTTGTGTAGGAAGGTGTGTTGTTAGGCTATCTGTGATGTTGTGTAGGAAGGTGTGTTGTTAGGCTATCTGTGATGTTGTGTAGGAAGGTGTTGTTGTGTTGTTAGGCTATCTGTGATGTTGTGTAGGAAGGTGTGTTCTTAGGCTATCTGTGATGTTGTGTAGGAAGGTGTTGTTGTGTTGTTAGGCTATCTGTGATGTAGTGTAGGAAGGTGTTGTTGTTAGGCTATCTGTGATGTAGTGCAGGAAGGTGTTGTTGTTGTGTTGTTAGGCTATCTGTGATGTTGTGTAGGAAGGTGTTGTTGTTAGGCTATCTGTGATGTAGTGCAGGAAGGTGTTGTTGTTGTGTTGTTAGGCTATCTGTGATGTTGTGCAGGAAGGTGTGTTGTTAGGCTATCTGTGATGTAGTGCAGGAAGGTGTTGTTGTTGTGTTTTTAGGCTATCTGTGATGTTGTGTAGGAAGGTGTGTTGTTAGGCTATCTGTGATGTTGTGTAGGAAGGTGTGTTGTTAGGCTATCTGTGATGTTGTGTAGGAAGGTGTTGTTGTGTTGTTAGGCTATCTGTGATGTTGTGTAGGAAGGTGTGTTCTTAGGCTATCTGTGATGTTGTGTAGGAAGGTGTTGTTGTGTTGTTAGGCTATCTGTGATGTAGTGTAGGAAGGTGTTGTTGTTAGGCTATCTGTGATGTAGTGCAGGAAGGTGTTGTTGTTGTGTTGTTAGGCTATCTGTGATGTTGTGTAGGAAGGTGTTGTTGTTAGGCTATCTGTGATGTAGTGCAGGAAGGTGTTGTTGTTGTGTTGTTAGGCTATCTGTGATGTTGTGTAGGAAGGTGTGTTGTTAGGCTATCTGTGATGTTGTGTAGGAAGGTGTGTTGTTAGGCTATCTGTGATGTTGTGTAGGAAGGTGTTGTTGTGTTGTTAGGCTATCTGTGATGTTGTGTAGGAAGGTGTGTTCTTATGCTATCTGTGATGTTGTGTAGGAAGGTGTTGTTGTGTTGTTAGGCTATCTGTGATGTAGTGTAGTAAGGTGTTGTTGTTAGGCTATCTGTGATGTTGTGTAGGAAGGTGTTGTTGTGTTGTTAGGCTATCTGTGATGTAGTGTAGGAAGGTGTGTTGTTAGGCTATCTGTGATGTAGTGCAGGAAGGTGTTGTTGTTGTTATGTTAGGCTATATGTGATGTTGTGTAGGAAGGTGTGTTGTTAGGCTATCTGTGATGTTGTGTAGGAAGGTGTGTTCTTAGGCTATCTGTGATGTTGTGTAGGAAGGTGTTGTTGTGTTGTTAGGCTATCTGTGATGTTGTGTAGGAAGGTGTGTTCTTAGGCTATCTGTGATGTAGTGCAGGAAGGTGTTGTTGTTTTGTTGTTAGGCTATCTGTGATGTAGTGTAGGAAGGTGTTGTTGTTAGGCTATCTGTGATGTAGTGCAGGAAGGTGTTGTTGTTGTGTTGTTAGGCTATCTGTGATGTTGTGTAGGAAGGTGTTGTTGTTAGGCTATCTGTGATGTAGTGCAGGAAGGTGTTGTTGTTGTGTTGTTAGGCTATCTGTGATGTTGTGCAGGAAGGTGTGTTGTTAGGCTATCTGTGATGTAGTGCAGGAAGGTGTTGTTGTTGTGTTTTTAGGCTATCTGTGATGTTGTGTAGGAAGGTGTGTTGTTAGGCTATCTGTGATGTTGTGTAGGAAGGTGTGTTGTTAGGCTATCTGTGATGTTGTGTAGGAAGGTGTTGTTGTGTTGTTAGGCTATCTGTGATGTTGTGTAGGAAGGTGTGTTCTTAGGCTATCTGTGATGTTGTGTAGGAAGGTGTTGTTGTGTTGTTAGGCTATCTGTGATGTAGTGTAGGAAGGTGTTGTTGTTAGGCTATCTGTGATGTAGTGCAGGAAGGTGTTGTTGTTGTGTTGTTAGGCTATCTGTGATGTTGTGTAGGAAGGTGTTGTTGTTAGGCTATCTGTGATGTAGTGCAGGAAGGTGTTGTTGTTGTGTTGTTAGGCTATCTGTGATGTTGTGTAGGAAGGTGTGTTGTTAGGCTATCTGTGATGTTGTGTAGGAAGGTGTGTTGTTAGGCTATCTGTGATGTTGTGTAGGAAGGTGTTGTTGTGTTGTTAGGCTATCTGTGATGTTGTGTAGGAAGGTGTGTTCTTATGCTATCTGTGATGTTGTGTAGGAAGGTGTTGTTGTGTTGTTAGGCTATCTGTGATGTAGTGTAGTAAGGTGTTGTTGTTAGGCTATCTGTGATGTTGTGTAGGAAGGTGTTGTTGTGTTGTTAGGCTATCTGTGATGTAGTGTAGGAAGGTGTGTTGTTAGGCTATCTGTGATGTAGTGCAGGAAGGTGTTGTTGTTGTGTTGTTAGGCTATATGTGATGTTGTGTAGGAAGGTGTGTTGTTAGGCTATCTGTGATGTTGTGTAGGAAGGTGTGTTCTTAGGCTATCTGTGATGTTGTGTAGGAAGGTGTTGTTGTGTTGTTAGGCTATCTGTGATGTTGTGTAGGAAGGTGTGTTGTTAGGCTATCTGTGATGTAGTGCAGGAAGGTGTTGTTGTTGTGTTGTTAGGCTATCTGTGATGTAGTGTAGGAAGGTGTTGTTGTTAGGCTATCTGTGATGTTGTGTAGGAAGGTGTTGTTGTGTTGTTAGGCTATCTGTGATGTAGTGTAGGAAGGTGTGTTGTTAGGCTATCTGTGATGTAGTGCAGGAAGGTGTTGTTTTTGTGTTGTTAGGCTATCTGTGATGTTGTGTAGGAAGGTGTGTTGTTAGGCTATCTGTGATGTTGTGTAGGAAGGTGTGTTCTTAGGCTATCTGTGATGTTGTGTAGGAAGGTGTTGTTGTGTTGTTAGGCTATCTGTGATGTTGTGTAGGAAGGTGTGTTGTTAGGCTATCTGTGATGTTGTGTAGGAAGGTGTTGTTGTGTTGTTAGGCTATCTGTGATGTAGTGTAGGAAGGTGTTGTTGTGTTGTTAGGCTATCTGTGATGTAGTGCAGGAAGGTGTTGTTGTTGTGTTGTTAGGCTATCTGTGATGTAGTGTAGGAAGGTGTTGTTGTTAGGCTATCTGTGATGTTGTGTAGGAAGGTGTTGTTGTGTTGTTAGGCTATCTGTGATGTAGTGTAGGAAGGTGTGTTGTTAGGCTATCTGTGATGTAGTGCAGGAAGGTGTTGTTGTTGTGTTGTTAGGCTATCTGTGATGTTGTGTAGGAAGGTGTGTTGTTAGGCTATCTGTGATGTTGTGTAGGAAGGTGTGTTCTTAGGCTATCTGTGATGTTGTGTAGGAAGGTGTTGTTGTGTTGTTAGGCTATCTGTGATGTTGTGTAGGAAGGTGTGTTGTTAGGCTATCTGTGATGTTGTGTAGGAAGGTGTTGTTGTGTTGTTAGGCTATCTGTGATGTAGTGTAGGAAGGTGTTGTTGTGTTGTTAGGCTATATGTGATGTAGTGCAGGAAGGTGTTGTTGTTGTGTTGTTAGGCTATCTGTGATGTAGTGTAGGAAGGTGTTGTTGTTAGGCTATCTGTGATGTTGTGTAGGAAGGTGTTGTTGTGTTGTTAGGCTATCTGTGATGTAGTGTAGGAAGGTGTTTTGTTAGGCTATCTGTGATGTAGTGCAGGAAGGTGTTGTTGTTGTGTTGTTAGGCTATCTGTGATGTAGTGCAGGAAGGTGTTGTTGTTGTGTTGTTAGGCTATCTGTGATGTAGTGTAGGAAGGTGTTGTTGTTAGGCTATCTGTGATGTTGTGTAGGAAGGTGTTGTTGTGTTGTTAGGCTATCTGTGATGTAGTGTAGGAAGGTGTTTTGTTAGGCTATCTGTGATGTAGTGCAGGAAGGTGTTGTTGTTGTGTTGTTAGGCTATCTGTGATGTAGTGCAGGAAGGTGTTGTTGTTGTGTTGTTAGGCTATCTGTGATGTTGTGTAGGAAGGTGTGTTGTTAGGCTATCTGTGATGTTGTGTAGGAAGGTGTGTTCTTAGGCTATCTGTGATGTTGTGTAGGAAGGTGTTGTTGTGTTGTTAGGCTATCTGTGATGTAGTGTAGGAAGGTGTTGTTGTTAGGCTATCTGTGATGTTGTGTAGGAAGGTGTTGTGTTGTTTTGGTTTTGAGACCTTCTACTCTTTAATTTTATTCTCTCTCTCTCTCTCTCCCTCTCTCTCTTTCTCTCTCACTCTCTCTATCTCTCTGTCACTCTCTCTCCCCCTGTCTCTCTCTGTCTCTCTGTCACTCCATCTCTCTCCTCTCTGTATCTCTCTCTCTCCACTACCATCTACCATCACCAGTCCATCTACCATCACCAGTCCCTAATCCCATCTTTCCCCAGCACTACATAGGGAATAGGGTGCCATTTGGGAATCACAGCACCACTCCCCCGAGCAAACACGCGACTAACCCTCCTCCCTTCCCTGGCATCGTTTAACATTACGATATTTTCCCCACCGTGTTTATCCACGTATGATGAGGCACCTCATTGCTATGCGTGTGCCAGACTAATCATAAACCTATACCATATGCCATCGCAATTTGCTGATGGGCCCAAGCTGTTTTGGTGGATGTAAAATCCTGGGATTACGGAGGCTTGATCCTCAGTGGATGGAGGGAGAGAGGGAAGGGGAGAGAGGGAGAGATGGAGGGAGCGAGTGGGAGAGATGGAGGGAGGGAGGGAAGGGGAGAGAGGGATAGATGGAGGGAGAAAGGGAAGGGGAGAGAGGGAGAGAGTGGGAGAGATGGAGGGAGGGAGGGAAGGGGAGAGAGGGAGAGAGTGGGAGAGATGGAGGGAGGGAGGGAAGGGGAGAGATGGAGAGATGGAGGGAGAGAGTGGGAGAGATTGAGGGAGGGAGGGAAGGGGAGAGAGTGAGAGATGGAGGGAGGGAGGGAAGGGGAGAGAGGGAGAGATGGAGGGAGGGAGGGAAGGGGAGAGAGGGAGAGATGGAGAGAGGGAGGGAAGGGGAGAGAGGGAGGGATTGAGAGAGGGAGGGAAGAGGAGAGAGGGAGAGATGGAGAGAGAAAGAGACGGGAAAGAGAGTGATAGGGAGAGAGGGAGGGAAAGGGAAGAGAGAGCAAGATGGGGAGAGAGGGACAGTGAGTGAGACCGAGAAAGAGAAGGGGAGACAGCGAGAAGTGGGGAGGGAGAACGAAATATACAGAGATGCGATCTATTGTGGATGCTCTGGCTCGCGCTTCATTATTTGGGTCTGCGCGAGTGGAGGAAGACAGAGTTTAAGAGTGCAGGGAAGACATAACAGGGGTTCTGGAGCGCACCTCACGAGCTAACCACCTAATTCCCTAGGAGTGAGGTATTAGTCTGACCTGGGGGAAAAAAATAAAATAAAATGCGATTAGAAAGTAATTAGAAAAGCTGTTCAAACTAAAATGAGAATGATTTTTGGAATAACTTCTATTGTGATTTAGAAAAACAGTTTTGAACACGAATCAATTATATTTTCAGTGAAAACCTAAAACTCTTGTTATTTTTAAAAACCAAAACATGTCCGTTTTACTTACACCTTAGGAAAAGCTACTTGGTCAAATTAAACCCATCGTCATAACATTTACAATGAAATTTGAGTCATTTAGCAGATTCTCTTATCCAGAGCCACTTAATTCCTTTCTTAAGATACTGTAGCTGGGTGAGATAATTATCACGGTCATGGTACGTTTTTCCTCAATAATAATGTTCATCTTAATTTTGATTGTTGATTAAGGAAAAGTAATAGAATTTAAGAGCTTTAGGACGCATTGAAGTCTTAAGCCTAGATTTATTAATACACCCCTCAAAAAAAGGTTTGAGGTATTGCGATTATTGACACAATGCGATTCGATCGCTAAATACGAGTACCGTCAAAGTTACAAAAGTGACAAAACGTCTAAACTAATTTCACGGTTAATTCATATCAAATCAACCTTTGGATTAGCATTAACGTCACTTCAACCAATGAGAGGCTCAAAGATTGTCGAGAATGTTTTGTGACAATGTCTCTGCGTTGCGATATTTTGAACACTCCGGGAACAGCTGACACGATCAATGCGCGACAGGGTGTCTTTAAGGCGTTAAAGGTAATCAATATTCAGTTTTACAAATGTATTTTCTAATATTTCACTCTCCTTGTAAGAGCTCCCCCCATTGTGCCAATCTAGCATTGAGGACCCACGTAAACAACGGTGTATGATTCCCCTTTTAGACAACATGTTGGAAAGAGTGAAATGAAGTAAGGTCTTCGGAACTACTTTCTGAGTAATGACTAACTAGTGTATATGTACCTGGACTAACTGGTTAGCTAACTGGTTTACTAACTGGTTAACTAACTGGCTAACTATCTAGTGTATATGTACCTGGACTAACTGGTTAACTAACTGGTTTACTAAGTGGTTAACTAACTGGTGTATATGTACCTGGACTAACTGGATAACTAACTGGTTTACTAACTGGTTAACTAACTGGTTTACTAACTGGTTAACTAACTGATTTACACACCAACTAACAGGTTTAACACACTAACTAACTGGTTTACTAACTGGTTAACTAACTGGTTTACTAACTGGTTAACTAACTGGTTTACTAACTGGTTTACTAACTGGTTTACTAACTGGTTAACTAACTGGTTAACTAACTGGTTTACTAACTGGTTAACTAACTGGTTTACTAACTGGTTTACTAACTGATTTTACACACTAACTAACTGGTTTACTAACTGGTTTTACACACTAACTATCTGGTTGACTAACTGGTTGAATAACTGGTTTACTAACTGGTTTACTAACTGGTTTTACACACTAACTATCTGGTTTACTAACTGGTTAACTAACTGGTTTACTAACCAACTAACTGGTTTACTAACTGGTTTACTAACTGGTTTACTAACTGGTTAACTAACTGGTTAACTAACTGGTTTACTAACCAACTAACTGGTTTACTAACTGGTTAACTAACTGGTTTACTAACTACTTTACTAATTGGTTTACTAACTGGTTAACTAACCAACTAACTGGTTTACTAACTGGTTAACTA
>NC_092152.1:5606119-5696119 GCF_045791955.1 Oncorhynchus clarkii lewisi | reverse complement strand
AATTTCTTACATAAAGACAAGCAGATGGCAGAATTGTCTAGTTAAAAAAGAATTGACAGGCAACCAGGGGAACAACACTAAATCATAATTTACAAACAAAGCATGTGTGTTTAGTGAGTCCTCCAGATCAGAGGCAGTAGGGATGACCAGGGATGTTCTCTGTTTAGTGAGTCCTCCAGATCAGAGGCAGTAGGGATGACCAGGGATGTTCTCTGTTTAGTGAGTCCTCCAGATCAGAGGCAGTAGGGATGACCAGGGATGTTCTCTGTTTAGTGTCCTCCAGATCAGAGGCAGTAGGGATGACCAGGGATGTTCTCTGTTTAGTGAGTCCTCCAGATCAGAGGCAGTAGGGATGACCAGGGATGTTCTCTGTTTAGTGAGTCCTCCAGATCAGAGGCAGTAGGGATGACCAGGGATGTTCTCTGTTTAGTGAGTCCTCCAGATCAGAGGCAGTAGGGATGACCAGGGATGTTCTCTGTTTAGTGAGTCCTCCAGATAAGAGGCAGTAGGGATGACCAGGGATGTTCTCTGTTTAGTGAGTCCTCCAGATCAGAGTCAGTAGGGATGACCAGGGATGTTCTCTGTTTAGTGAGTCCTCCAGATCAGAGGCAGTAGGGATGACCAGGGATGTTCTCTCTTTAGTGAGTCCTCCAGATCAGAGGCAGTAGGGGTGACCAGGGATGTTCTCTGTTTAGTGAGTCCTCCAGATCAGAGGCAGTAGGGATGACCATGGATGTTCTCTGTTTAGTGAGTCCTCCAGATCAGAGGCAGTAGGGATGACCAGGGATGTTCTCTGTTTAGTGAGTCCTCCAGATCAGAGGCAGTAGGGATGACCAGGGATGTTCTCTGTTTAGTGAGTCCTCCAGATCAGAGGCAGTAGAGATGACCAGGGATGTTCTCTGTGTAGTGAGTCCTCCAGATCAGAGGCAGTAGAGATGACCAGGGATGTTCTCTGTTTAGTGAGTCCTCCAGATAAGAGGCAGTAGGGATGACCAGGGATGTTCTCTATTTAGTGAGTCCTCCAGATCAGTGGCAGTAGGGATGACCAGGGATGTTCTCTGTTTAGTGAGTCCTCCAGATCAGAGGCAGTGGGGATGACCAGGGATGTTCTCTGTTTAGTGAGTCCTCCAGATAAGTGGCAGTAGAGATGACCAGGGATGTTCTCTGTTTAGTGAGTCCTCCAGATCAGAGGCAGTAGGGGTGACCAGGGATGTTCTCTGTTTAGTGAGTCCTCCAGATAAGAGGCAGTAGGGGTGACCAGGGATGTTCTCTGTTTAGTGAGTCCTCCAGATCAGAGGCAGTAGGGATGACCAGGGATGTTCTCTGTTTAGTGAGTCCTCCAGATCAGAGGCAGTAGAGATGACCAGGGATGTTCTCTGTTTAGTGAGTCCTCCAGATAAGAGGCAGTAGGGATGACCAGGGATGTTCTCTGTTTAGTGAGTCCTCCAGATCAGTGGCAGTAGGGATGACCAGGGATGTTCTCTGTTTAGTGAGTCCTCCAGATCAGAGGCAGTAGGGATGACCAGGGATGTTCTCTGTTTAGTGAGTCCTCCAGATAAGAGGCAGTAGGGATGACCAGGGATGTTCTCTGTTTAGTGAGTCCTCCAGATCAGAGGCAGTAGGGGTGACCAGGGATGTTCTCTGTTTAGTGAGTCCTCCAGATCAGAGACAGTAGGGATGACCAGGGATGTTCTCTGTTTAGTGAGTCCTCCAGATCAGAGGCAGTAGAGATGACCAGGGATGTTCTCTGTTTAGTGAGTCCTCCAGATCAGAGACAGTAGAGATGACCAGGGATGTTCTCTGTTTAGTGAGTCCTCCAGATCAGAGGCAGTAGGGGTGACCAGGGATGTTCTCTGTTTAGTGAGTCCTCCAGATCAGAGGCAGTAGAGATGACCAGGGATGTTCTCTGTTTAGTTAGTCGTCCAGATCAGAGGCAGTAGAGATGACCAGGGAAGTTCTCTGTTTAGTGAGTCCTCCAGATCAGAGACAGTAGAGATGACCAGGGATGTTCTCTGTTTAGTGAGTCCACCAGATCAGAGGCAGTAGAGATGACCAGGGATGTTCTCTGTTTAGTGAGTCCACCAGATCAGAGGCAGTAGAGATGACCAGGGATGTTCTCTGTTTAGTGAGTCCACCAGATCAGAGGCAGTAGAGATGACCAGGGATGTTCTCTGTTTAGTGAGTCCACCAGATCAGAGGCAGTAGGGATGACCAGGGATGTTCTCTGTTTAGTGAGTCCTCCAGATCAGAGGCAGTAGAGATGACCAGGGATGTTCTCTGTTTAGTGAGTCCTCCAGATCAGAGGAAGTAGGGATGACCAGGGATGTTCTCTGTTTAGTGAGTCCTCCAGATCAGAGGCAGTAGGGATGACCAGGGATGTTCTCTGTTTAGTGAGTCCTCCAGATCAGAGACAGTAGAGATGACCAGGGATGTTCTCTGTTTAGTGAGTCCTCCAGATCAGAGGCAGTAGAGATGACCAGGGATGTTCTCTGTTTAGTGAGTCCTCCAGATCAGAGGAAGTAGGAATGACCAGGGATGTTCTCTGTTTAGTGAGTCCTCCAGATCAGAGGCAGTAGGGATGACCAGGGATGTTCTCTGTTTAGTGAGTCCTCCAGATCAGAGGCAGTAGAGATGACCAGGGATGTTCTCTGTTTAGTGAGTCCTCCAGATCAGAGGAAGTAGGGATGACCAGGGATGTTCTCTGTTTAGTGAGTCCTCCAGATCAGAGGCAGTAGGGATGACCAGGGATGTTCTCTGTTTAGTGAGTCCACCAGATCAGAGGCAGTAGGGATGACCAGGGATGTTCTCTGTTTAGTGAGTCCTCCAGATCAGAGGCAGTAGGGATGACCAGGGATGTTCTCTGTTTAGTGAGTCCTCCAGATCAGAGGCAGTAGGGATGACCAGGGATGTTCTCTGTTTAGTGAGTCCTCCAGATCAGAGACAGTAGGGACGACCTGGGATGTTCTCTGTTTAGTGAGTCCTCCAGATCAGAGACAGTAGGGATGACCAGGGATGTTCTCTTGATAAGTGTGTGAATTTGACCATTTTCCTGTCAAAATGTAACGAGTACTTTTGGGTGTCGGGGGAAATGTATGGAGTAAAATGTACATTATTTTCTTTAGGACTGTAGTGATGTAAAAGTAAAAGTTGCCAAAAATATAAATAGTAAATGAAAGTACAGATACCCTCCAAAAAGACTTAAGTAGTACTTCAAAGTATTTTTACTTAGGTACTTTTTACCACTGTGGCAGGGTCTGACCCAAACACCATACCCTGAACCTTCTGTCAGTACCCTCCCCTGACACACTGTGTACCCCATCCTGCCTTCTGTCAGTACCCTCCCCTGACACACTGTGTACCCCATCCTGCCTTCTGTCAGTACCCTCCCCTGACACACTGTGTACCCCATCCTGCCTTCTGTCAGTACCCTCCCCTGACACACTGTGTACCCCATCCTGCCTTCTGTCAGTACCCTCCCCTGACACACTGTGTACCCAATCCTGCCTTCTGTCAGTACCCTCCCCCTGACACACTGTGTACCCCATCCTGCCTTCTGTCAGTACCCTCCCCTGACACACTGTGTACCCCATCCTGCCTTCTGTCAGTACCCTCCCCCTGACACACTGTGTACCCCATCCTGCCTTCTGTCAGTACCCTCCCCCTGACACACTGTGTACCCCATCCTGCCTTCTGTCAGTACCCTCCCCCTGACACACTGTGTACCCCATCCTGCCTTCTGTCAGTACCCTCCCCTGACACACTGTGTACCCCATCCTGCCTTCTGTCAGTACCCTCCCCTGACACACTGTGTACCCCATCCTGCCTTCTGTCAGTACCCTCCCCTGACACACTGTGTACCCAATCCTGCCTTCTGTCAGTACCCTCCCCTGACACACTGTGTACCCCATCCTGCCTTCTGTCAGTACCCTCCCCTGACACACTGTGTACCCAATCCTGCCTTCTGTCAGTACCCTCCCCCTGACACACTGTGTACCCCATCCTGCCTTCTGTCAGTACCCTCCCCTGACACACTGTGTACCCCATCCTGCCTTCTGTCAGTACCCTCCCCCTGACACTCTGTGTACCACACAAGGCCTTCTGTCAGTACCATCCCCCTGACACACTGTGTACCCCATTCTGCCTTCTGTCAGTACCCTCACCTGACACACTGTGTACCCCATCCTGCCTTCTGTCAGTACCCTCCCCCTGACACACTGTGTACCCCATCCTGCCTTCTGTCAGTACCCTCCCCCTGACACACTGTGTACCCCATCCTGCCTTCTGTCAGTACCCTCCCCCTGACACACTGTGTACCCCATCCTGCCTTCTGTCAGTACCCTCCCCCTGACACACTGTGTACCCAATCCTGCCTTCTGTCAGTACCCTCCCCCTGACACACTGTGTACCCCATCCTGCCTTCTGTCAGTACCCTCACCTGACACACCGTGTACCCCATCCTGCCTTCTGTCAGTACCCTCCCCCTGACACACTGTGTACCCCATCCTGCCTTCTGTCAGTACCCTCCCCCTGACACACTGTGTACCCCATCCTGCCTTCTGTCAGTACCCTCCCCCTGACACACTGTGTACCCCATCCTGCCTTCTGTCAGTACCCTCCCCCTGACACACTGTGTACCCAATCCTGCCTTCTGTCAGTACCCTCCCCTGACACACTGTGTACCCCATCCTGCCTTCTGTCAGTACCCTCCCCTGACACACTGTGTACCCCATCCTGCCTTCTGTCAGTAACCTCCCCCTGACACACTGTGTACCCTATCCTGCCTTCTGTGAGGACCGGCTATGCTCCTATATTTTGATACCAATCTTGATAAAAGTCAAGTAATGCCAGGAAAGGCAACCCTTTGAGCTTACATAGAAAACAATTATAATGTCTTGTCAGAAACTAAACAGCTTTATTACATTTTATAAACCACCCAAGGCTTTTCAATTACCTGCTTGGTTTAAGTGTCTTCAAGAATCATGTTTTAATTAATGTCTGAAACATACAGTGCCTTCAAAACGTATTGACACACGTTGTTGTTACAGCCTCATTTTAAAGTTGATTACATTTAGATTTGTTTTTCTCACTGGCCTACACACAATACCCCCATAATTGTCAAAGTGGAATTATGTTTTTCAAATTATTTTCAAATTAATAAAACACGGAACGCTGACATGTGTTGAGTTAATAATTATTGGCGAGCCTAAATAAATTGTGTTTAACAAGAATTTTTGAATGACAACGTCATCTCTGTACCCCCATTAAACATACATCTGTAAGGTCCCTCAGTCGAGCAGTACAATTTTAAAACACAGATTCATCCACAATGACTAGGGATGTTTTCCAATGCCTCGCAAAGGACACCTATTGGTGGATGGGTAAAAATATAAACAGACATAAACTATCCCTTTTAGCATGGTGAAGTTATTAATTACACTTTGGATGGTGTTTCAATACACCCAGTCACGACAAAGATACAGGCGTCCTTCCTAACTCAGTTGCCGGAGAGGAAGGAAACAGTTCCAATACAACACATTACTGAGTACCACTGTTCCTATTTTCAAGCATAGTGGTGACTGCATCATGTTATGTGCACTGTTATGTTTCCACCTGACACCAGAGGGCGGCAGAGACCGTCCTAGAGACATTAATGACACTAAGGTGTGTCCTATTACGCATTGTGATTTCCCTGTTAAAAGAGGTGTGTTTTCCTGGTTTCCTTTGCTGAAGCTTGACTTGGTTACCGTGCGCGTTTGTTTCCTGAGTGAGTTTTTGAGACTTAGTGTTTGTTTTTTGTTTTTTTCCCTCCCTAAAGTGTGCTGTGATTCTGCCGCTACTGTTTATCAGTAAAGTATTCATGTTAAGCCTTAACAACTGATTCCTCGTCTGGTCTCTTTTCTGCACCTGGGCCCAATCTCACCACGTCACAGGGTATGCTTGTAATCGTTAAGGACTGGGGAGCTTTTCAGGATCATTTTTGTTTGAACTAAGCACAGGCATCTCCCTAGAGGAAAACCTGGCTCAGTCTGCTTTCCACCAGACACTGGGAGATTCATTCACTTTTTAGTAGGACAATAAACTAAAACACAAGGCCAATTCTACACTGGAGTTGCTTCCCAAGAATACAGTGAATGTTCCTAAGTGGGCCGAGTTACAGTTTTGACTTAAATCTACTTGAACATTTATGGAAAGACCTGAAAACGGTTGTGTAGCAATGATCAATAACCAATTTGACAGAAACAGGATGCACTTGAGCTCAATGTGCAGTCTCATAGCAAAGGGTCTGAATTCTCATGTAAATAAGGTATTTCTGTTTCTTATTTTTTTTATAAATTAGTAAAAATGTCGGATTGTGTTTTCACTTTCACATTCTGGGGTATTCTGTGTAGATTGATGAGAATTTTTATTTCATCCATTTTTAACAGGGCCTGAGTACTTTCCGGGTGACATAGATGCTAGCGTTGTAGAATATTCACCGTGTTCTGTAGATACCCACAATCTTCTAAGAATGTTCCATGAAATACAACCAATGGTTAGGATGTGTATAGTGGAAAGAGGCTGTGTAACTGTTCTCTAAGAATCAAAATACCTTCTAATTCTAACAGTAGCCATACACAAATGTTGCAAACATTCTCCGGAAAACCTTCCGTGCTTCTTTCTGGGTTGTTGAACATAAGTGTCTGTCTGTCTGACCCTGTGTAACCAGAGATTATATACCCTCTGATAGTGTCTGTCTGACCCTGTGTAACCAGAGATTATATACCCTCTGATAGTGTCTGTCTGACCCTGTGTAACCAGAGATTATATACCCTCGGATAGTGTCTGTCTGACCCTGTGTAACCAGAGATGATATACCCTCTGATAGTGTCTGTCTGACCCTGTGTAACCAGAGATTATATACCCTTGGATAGTGTCTGTCTGACCCTGTGTAACCAGAGATGATATACCCTCTGATAGTGTCTGTCTGACCCTGTGTAACCAGAGGTTATATACCCTCTGATAGTGTCTATCTGACCCTGTGTAACCAGAGATTATATACCCTCTGATAGTGTCTGTCTGACCCTGTGTAACCAGAGATTATATACCCTCTGATAGTGTCTGTCTGGCCCTGTGTAACCAGAGATTATATACCCTCTGATAGTGTCTGTCTGACCCTGTGTAACCAGAGATTATATACCCTTGGATAGTGTCTGTCTGACCCTGTGTAACCAGAGATGATATACCCTCTGATAGTGTCTGTCTGACCCTGTGTAACCAGAGATTATATACCCTCTGATAGTGTCTGTCTGACCCTGTGTAACCAGAGATGATATACCCTCTGATAGTGTCTGTCTGACCCTGTGTAACCAGAGGTTATTTACCCTCTGATAGTGTCTGTCTGACCCTGTGTAACCAGAGATTATGTACCCTCTGATAGTGTCTGTCTGACCCTGTGTAACCAGAGATTATATACCCTCTGATAGTGTCTGTCTGACCCTGTGTAACCAGAGATTATATACCCTCTGATCGTGTCTGTCTGACCCTGTGTAACCAGAGATTATATACCCTCTGATAGTGTCTGTCTGACCCTGCGTAACCAGAGATTATATACCCTCTGATAGTGTCTGTCTGACCCTGTGTAACCAGAGATTATATACCCTCTGATTGTGTCTGTCTGACCCTGTGTAACCAGAGATGATATACCCTCTGATAGTGTCTGTCTGACCCTGTGTAACCAGAGATTATATACCCTCTGATAGTGTCTGTCTGACCCTGTGTAACCAGAGATGATATACCCTCTGATAGTGTCTGTCTGACCCTGTGTAACCAGAGATTATATACCCTCTGATAGTCTCTGTCTGACCCCGTGTAACCAGGATCATATACCCTCTGATAGTGTCTGTCTGACCCCGTGTAACCAGGATCATATACCCTCTGATAGTGTCTGTCTGACCCTGTGTAACCAGAGATTATATACCCTCTGATAGTGTCTGTCTGACCCTGTGTAACCAGAGATTATATACCCTCTGATAGTGTCTGTCTGACCCTGTGTAACCAGAGATTATATACCCTCTGATAGTGTCTGTCTGACCCTGTGTAACCAGAGGTTATATACCCTCTGATAGTGTCTGTCTGACCCCGTGTAACCAGAGATGATATACCCTCTGATAGTGTCTGTCTGACCCTGTGTAACCAGGTTATTTACCCTCTGATAGTGTCTATCTGACCCTGTGTAACCAGAGATGATATACCCTCTGATAGTGTCTGTCTGACCCTGTGTAACCAGAGGTTATTTACCCTCTGATAGTGTCTGTCTGACCCTGTGTAACCAGAGATTATATACCCTCTGATAGTGTCTGTATGACCCTGTGTAACCAGAGATTATATACCCTCTGATAGTGTCTATCTGACCCTGTGTAACCAGAGGTTATTTACCCTCTGATAGTGTCTGTCTGACCCTGTGTAACCAGAGATTATATACCCTCTGATAGTGTCTATCTGACCCTGTGTAACCAGAGATGATATACCCTCTGATAGTGTCTGTCTGACCCTGTGTAACCAGAGGTTATTTACCCTCTGATAGTGTCTGTCTGACCCTGTGTAACCAGAGATTATATACCCTCTGATAGTGTCTGTATGACCCTGTGTAACCAGAGATTATATACCCTCTGATAGTGTCTATCTGACCCTGTGTAACCAGAGGTTATATACCCTCTGATAGTGTCTATCTGACCCTGTGTAACCAGAGATTATATACCCTCTGATAGTGTCTGTCTGACCCTGCGTAACCAGAGATGATATACCCTCGGATAGTGTCTGTCTGACCCTGTGTAACCAGAGATGATATACCCTCTGATAGTCTCTGTCTGACCCCGTGTAACCAGGATCATATACCCTCTGATAGTGTCTGTCTGACCCTGTGTAACCAGAGATTATATACCCTCTGATAGTGTATGTCTGACCCTGTGTAACCAGAGATTATATACCCTCTGATAGTGTCTGTCTGACCCTGTGTAACCAGAGATTATATACTCTCTGATAGTGTCTGTCTGACCCTGTGTAACCAGAGATTATATACCCTCTGATAGTGTCTGTCTGACCCTGTGTAACCAGAGGTTATAAACCCTCTGATAGTGTCTGTCTGACCCTGTGTAACCAGAGGTTATATACCCTCTGATAGTGTCTGTCTGACCCTGTGTAACCAGAGGTTATATACCCTCTGATAGTGTCTGTCTGACCCTGTGTAACCAGAGGTTATTTACCCTCTGATAGTGTCTGTCTGACCCCGTGTAACCAGGATCATATACCCTCTGATAGTGTCTGTCTGACCCTGTGTAACCAGAGATTATATACCCTCTGATAGTGTCTGTCTGACCCTGTGTAACCAGAGATTATATACCCTCTGATAGTGTCTGTCTGGCCCTGTGTAACCAGAGGTTATATACCCTCTGATAGTGTCTGTCTGACCCTGTGTAACCAGAGATGATATACCCTCTGATAGTGTCTGTCTGACCCTGTGTAACCAGAGATTATATACCCTCTGATAGTGTCTGTCTGACCCTGTGTAACCAGAGATGATATACCCTCTGATAGTGTCTGTCTGACCCTGTGTAACCAGGATCATATACCCTCTGATAGTGTCTGTCTGACCCTGTGTAACCAGAGATGATATACCCTCTGATAGTGTCTGTCTGACCCTGTGTAACCAGGATCATATACCCTCTGATAGTGTCTGTCTGACCCTGTGTAACCAGAGATTATATACCCTCTGATAGTGTTTGTCTGACCCTGTGTAACCAGAGATGATATACCCTCTGATAGTGTCTGTCTGACCCTGTGTAACCAGAGATGATATACCCTCTGATATTCATGAAGACTTCACTAATTGGGTTTAAGTAATAAATACCTTGTTCTTCATCAGGGATCTCTACCCTTCAACAGTCTCTGCTCAGAGTCCCTTACAGCCCTGTCTGGAACCAAATTAGCTCATAATTGATGCACTTTACAATTAATTAACTTGCCTTCGTTAGCGTAGCCTACTTTCTAATTAACGCCCCCCCTCCCCTCCCCCGCTCCCCCCCCCCCCTTTATTAAGTCAATGACTGAAACATCGTTATCCTGCCATCCCACCACTTCCACCACATATCTGCATACAGCCAGCATTTGTTTTCTATTCCTCATTAATGGCTTCAGACAACAACATTCATTACGTAATCAACTGTTGCTGTTTTCTCATGGCTTTGCTCTCTATCCTCTCCCAAAAAAAAAGAAGGGGTTTCTTAAGCGATCACATTCATGGGAGATCATATAGAGTAGAATATACAACAAGTTTACCCTGAGTGAAAGAGCTGACCTAAACAGACTCTTTAATAATGGAGGTAATGGATGATTACAGACTCTTTAATATGGAGGGAATGGATGATTACAGACTCTTTAATATGGAGGGAATGGATGATTACAGACTCTTTAATATGGAGGGAATGGATGATTACAGACTCTTTAATATGTAGGTAATGGATGAAGACAGACTCTTTTATATGGAGGGAATGGATGATTACAGACTCTTTAATATGGAGGGAATGGATGATTACAGCCTCGTTAATATGGAGGGAATGGATGATTACAGACTCTTTAATATGGAGGGAATGGATGATTACAGACTCTTTAATATGGAGGGAATGGATGATTACAGACTCTTTAATATGGAGGGAATGGATGATTACAGACTCTTTAATATGGAGGGAATGGATGATGACAGCCTCGTTAATATGGAGGGAATGGATGATTACAGACTCTTTAATATGGAGGGAATGGATGATTACAGACTCTTTAATATGGAGGGAATGGATGATTACAGACTCTTTAATATGGAGGTAATGGATGAAGACAGACTCTTTTATATGGAGGGAATGGATGATTACAGACTCTTTAATATGGAGGGAATGGATGATTACAGACTCTTTAATATGGAGGGAATGGATGATTACAGACTCTTTAATATGGAGGGAATGGATGATTACAGACTCTTTAATATGGAGGGAATGGATGACTACAGACTCTTTAATATGGAGGGAATGGATGATTACAGACTCTTTAATATGGAGGGAATGGATGATTACAGACTCTTTAATATGGAGGGAATGGATGATCACAGACTCTTTAATATGGAGGGAATGGATGATTACAGCCTCTTTAATATGGAGGTAATGGATGAAGACAGACTCTTGTATATGGAGGGAATGGATGATTACAGCCTCGTTAATATGGAGGGAATGGATGATTACAGACTCTTTAATATGGATTGAATGGATGATTACAGACTCTTTAATATGGAGGGAATGGATGATGACAGCCTCGTTAATATGGAGGGAATGGATGATTACAGACTCTTTAATATGGAGGGAATGGATGATTACAGACTCTTTAATATGGAGGGAATGGATGATGACAGCCTCGTTAATATGGAGGGAATGGATGATTACAGACTCTTTAATATGGAGGGAATGGATGATTACAGACTCTTTAATATGGAGGGAATGGATGACTACAGACTCTTTAATATGGAGGTAATGGATGAAGACAGACTCTTTAATATGGAGGGAATGGATGATGACAGACTCTTTAATATGGAGGGAATGGATGATTACAGACTCTTTAATATGGAGGGAATGGATGATTACAGACTCTTTAATATGGAGGGAATGGATGATTACAGACTCTTTAATATGGAGGGAATGGATGATGACAGCCTCGTTAATATGGAGGGAATGGATGATTACAGACTCTTTAATATGGAGGGAATGGATGATTACAGACTCTTTAATATGGAGGGAATGGATGATTACAGACTCTTTAATATGGAGGTAATGGATGAAGACAGACTCTTTTATATGGAGGGAATGGATGATTACAGACTCTTTAATATGGAGGGAATGGATGATTACAGACTCTTTAATATGGAGGGAATGGATGATTACAGACTCTTTAATATGGAGGGAATGGATGATTACAGACTCTTTAATATGGAGGGAATGGATGACTACAGACTCTTTAATATGGAGGGAATGGATGATTACAGACTCTTTAATATGGAGGGAATGGATGATTACAGACTGTTTAATATGGAGGGAATGGATGATCACAGACTCTTTAATATGGAGGGAATGGATGATTACAGACTCTTTAATATGGAGGGAATGGATGATAACAGACTCTTTAATATGGAGGGAATGGATGATTACAGACTCTTTAATATGGAGGGAATGGATGATTACAGACTCTTTTATATGGAATGAATGGATGATCACAGACTCTTTAATATGGAGGGAATGGATGATTACAGACTCTTTAATATGGAGGTAATGGATGAAGACAGACTATTTTATATGGAGGGAATGGATGATTACAGACTCTTTAATATGGAGGGAATGGATGATTATAGACTCTTTAATATGGAGGGAATGGATGATTACAGACTCTTTAATATGGAGGTAATGGATGAAGACAGACTCTTTCATATGGAGGGAATGGATGATTACAGACTCTTTAATATGGAGGGAATGGATGATTACAGCCTCTTTAATATGGAGGGAATGGATGATGACAGCCTCGTTAATATGGAGGGAATGGATGATGACAGCCTCGTTAATATGGAGGGAATGGATGATTACAGACTCTTTAATATGGATTGAATGGATGATTACAGACTCTTTAATATGGAGGGAATGGATGATGACAGCCTCGTTAATATGGAGGGAATGGATGATTACAGACTCTTTAATATGGAGGGAATGGATGATTACAGACTCTTTAATATGGAGGGAATGGATGATGACAGCCTCGTTAATATGGAGGGAATGGATGATTACAGACTCTTTAATATGGAGGGAATGGATGATTACAGACTCTTTAATATGGAGGGAATGGATGACTACAGACTCTTTAATATGGAGGTAATGGATGAAGACAGACTCTTTAATATGGAGGGAATGGATGATGACAGACTCTTTAATATGGAGGGAATGGATGATTACAGACTCTTTAATATGGAGGGAATGGATGATTACAGACTCTTTAATATGGAGGGAATGGATGATTACAGACTCTTTAATATGAAGGGAATGGATGATTACAGACTCTTTAATATGGAGGGAATGGATGATTACAGACTCTTTAATATGGAGGGAATGGATGATGACAGCCTCGTTAATATGGAGGGAATGGATGATTACAGACTCTTTAATATGGAGGGAATGGATGATGACAGCCTCGTTAATATGGAGGGAATGGATGATTACAGCCTCGTTAATATGGAGGGAACGGACGATTACAAACCTCTTTAATATGGAGGATGATTGCCACTAAAGGTCCGTTGTCGTTAATCTAACTAAGGTTTTAGACCGGACTCCATTAAGGAACTTAAGTCTGACGGAAGGTCATTTAGGATGACAGCAGGGCTGGCTTTGTGCTCGCTACAGATGTCAGACGTTGACACCCTGAACACTTAAAGAAGGAAAGCCTCCGCCACAGATCAGTGATATGGCTCATCTCCAGCTCCTTTTGACACAAACTCGCTAGTCAATTATGATATGGATATTTTTTCATGATTTTTCTGTTCATATCATACCGTATCTTTATTAGAGAGGGAAGGATGGAGCAGAGTAGACTGTACTGTAGACTAATGTAGACTGTACTGTAGACTAATGTAGACAATACTGTATACCTTAGTGTAGAATGTAGTGTAGACTAATGTAGACTGTAGTGTAGACTAATGTAGACTGTAGTGTAGACTAATGTAGACTGTACTGTAGACTAATGTAGACAATACTGTAGACTAATGTAGACAATACTGTATACTGTAGTGTAGAATGTAGTGTAGACTAATGTAGACTGTAGTGTAGACTGTAGTGTAGACTGTACTGTAGACTAATGTAGACTATACTGTATACTGTAGTGTAGACTGTACTGTAGACTGTAGTGTAGACTGTACTGTAGACTAATGTATACTGTAGTGTAGACTGTACTGTAGACTGTACTGTAGACTAATGTAGACAATACTGTATACTGTAGTGTAGAATGTAGTGTAGACTGTACTGTAGACTAATGTAGACAATACTGTATACTGTAGTGTAGACTGTACTGTAGACTAATGTATACTGTAGTGTAGAATGTACTGTAGACTGTACTGTAGACTAATGTAGACAATACTGTATACTGTAGTGTAGACTGTACTGTAGACTGTAGTGTAGACTGTACTGTAGACTAATGTATACTGTAGTGTAGACTGTACTGTAGACTGTACTGTAGACTAATGTAGACAATACTGTATACTGTAGTGTAGACTGTACTGTAGACTGTAGTGTAGACTGTACTGTAGACTAATGTATACTGTAGTGTAGACTGTACTGTAGACTAATGTAGACAATACTGTATACTGTAGTGTAGACTAATGTATACTGTAGTGTAGAATGTAGTGTAGACTAATGTATACTATAGTGTAGACTGTAGTGTAGACTGTACTGTGGACTAATGTAGACAATACTGTATACTCTAGTGTAGAATGTAGTGTAGACTAATGTAGACTGTAGTGTAGACTGTACTGTGGACTAATGTAGACAATACTGTATACTGTAGTGTAGACTGTAGTGTAGACGAATGTATACTGTAGTGTAGACTGTAGTGTAGACTGTACTGTGGACTAATGTAGACAATACTGTATACTGTAGTGTAGAATGTAGTGTAGACTAATGTAGACTGTAGTGTAGACTGTAGTGTAGACTGTACTGTGTACTAATGTAGACAATACTGTATACTGTAGTGTAGAATGTAGTGTAGACTAATGTAGACTGTAGTGTAGACTGTAGTGTAGACTGTACTGTGGACTAATGTAGACAATACTGTATACTGTAGTGTAGACTGTAGTGTAGACTGTAGTGTAGACTGTAGTGTAGACAGTACTGTGGACTAATGTAGACAATACTGTATACTGTAGTGTAGAATGTAGTGTAGACTGTGCTGTAGACTGTAGTGTAGACTGTAGTGTAGAATGTAGTGTAGACTGTAGTGTAGACTGTAGTGTAGACTGTAGTGTAGAATGTAGTGTAGACTGTAGTGTAGACTGTACTGTAGAATGTAGTGTAGACTGTACTGTAGACTAATGTATACTGTACTGTAGAATGTAGTGTAGACTGTAGTGTAGACTGTACTGTAGAATATAGTGTAGACTGTAGTGTAGACTGTAGTGTAGACTGTACTGTAGAATGTAGTGAATGCTGTAGTGTAGAATGTAATGTAGACTGTAGGGTAGACTAGACTAGAGTAGAATAGACTGTAGTGTAGAATGTAGTGTAGACTCTAGTGTAGAATGTAGTGTAGACTGTACTGTAGACTGTAGTGTAGACTGTAGTGTAGAATGTAGTGTATACTGTAGTGTAGACTGTACTGTAGACTGTAGTGTAGACTGTAGTGTAGAATGTAGTGTATACTCTAGTTTATCTTTTAAAAAATCCTCCTAATTCAGGACAAGTAGTTTGAATCCCTTAGTAGCAGTGAGATCACACTGTTAAACTGTTTAGCACCAGTGAGGTCACACTGTTAAACTCACACCAGTGAGGTCACACTGTTAAAGGTCAAATACCCCGTAGAGCAGTGGTCACCAAGTCAAGATCACTTTCTAAGTCAAAATGCAAGCGGAGATTTGTTTGTAAATATGACTTTAAAAACGTAAGCCCATGCAACATGAATCTATTAAAAACAGTTCTGTTGCAATGAGATGAGTTAATTAAGTAGACTACAGGCCCAATACATTTACACCTCATATTGGCTTTAATTTAATTGTTGTTCGGGCAAATTGAGGTAGGCTATATGATCCGTTTTTGTCTTAATAGTGAGGCAGAGCTTAGTGAGCATACATTTAAATAATTTGCTTTTTATTTTTTATTTACTAGGCCTGGATCTGACTGATAGTCAGACTGAGAGTCCGCTACTCAGCATCCCTCCGCTCTCCCTTTCCTCCGATGACACTGACCCAGAAAGACACACCGTCTTCCAGCTGATGGCGAAACTCGAGTAGCACCTGCCTCATGCACAAATACAGGTTGTTACTCCTACGACCAGAGAAAGTGAAACTTTCCTCTATATAAAAAAAAAAAGACCTAAACTTATAATAACAAATTCAAGTCTATCGATACACTGATTTATGGTTTATAAAAGTGTTGAATTAAAAAGTGTTGACAGTGCTGAGTAAGAACTTGAATTCACTCTTAAAAACAGCAGCTCTTTGAGGTATTCCTTGACATTCTGTCTTTAGTCATGGTTTTGAAATCTCACAGTATCATTTTTTGCTTTAGATTTGTTTTACATTACTGCAGACACTGTAATCTGACACTGTAATCTGACACTGTAATCTGACACGGTAATCTGACACTGTAATCTGACACGGTAATCTGACACTGTAATCTGACACTGTAATCAGACACTGTAATCTGACACTGTAATCTGAGCCATCCAGTTGGCCAGATGTAGTCCTACAGGCATTTGATTTGCTCTCCGTGCCCTTCGGGAAAGCAGAGTTCGTACCTTCAGACACATTAAATGGTTAAAAATGGGAACACTTCGCCTTCCCAGTTCGCAGTGCAGCTGAATCATTTGCACCTACCTGGCAACAGTGCTTGAATCGTTGCGCCTACCTGGCAACAGCGCTTGAATCATTTGCACCTACCTGGCAACAGCGCTTGAATCATTTGCACCTACCTGGCAACAGCGCTTGAATCGTTGCGCCTACCTGGCAACAGCGCTTGAATCGTTGCGCCTACCTGGCAACAGCGCTTGAATCGTTGCGCCTATCGCCAACAGCGCAATACCCTTTTTTTTTAAAGCAAGGGTTTTATCGTTAGGTTTTTTACAAAAATGTTCGGCAATTGACTAGGAATTCCTTGGTCGATCGACCGGTTGCCCTAGAGTATTATACAACAAATCCAATGCAGTGCCTATACAGGAACACATGGATTTGTACACTGCTCAAAAAAATAAAGGGAACACTAAAATAACACATCCTAGATCTGAATGAATGAAATATTCTTATTAAATACTTTTTTCTTTACATAGTTGAATGTGCTGACAACAAAATCACACAAAAATGATCAATGGAAATCAAATTTATCAACCCATGGAGGTCTGGATTTGGAGTCACACTCAAAATGAAAGTGGAAAACCACACTACAGAGTGATCCAACTTTGATGAAATGTCCTTAAAACAAGCCAAAATGAGGCTCAGTAGTGTGTGTGGCCTCCACGTGCCTGTATGACCTCCCTACAACGCCTGGGCATGCTCCTGATGAGGTGGCGGATGGTCTCCTGAGGCATCCGCCAACTCTTGGACAGTCTGTGGTGCAACGTGGCGTTGGTGGATGGAGCGAGACATGATGTCCCAGATGTGCTCAATTGAATTCAGGTCTGAGGAACGGGTGGGCCAGTCCATAGCATCAATGCCTTCCTCTTGCAGGAACTGCTGACACACTCCAGCCACATGAGGTCTAGCATTGTCTTGCATTAGGAGGAACCCAGGGCCAACCGCACCAGCATATGGTCTCACAAGGGGTCTGAGGATCTCATCTGTCAGCTTGTCTCCTGGTAGCGCCTCCATGCTCTGGACACTACGCTGACAGACACAGCAAACCTTCTTGCCACAGCTCGCATTGAGCTGCACTACCTGAGCCACTTGTGTGGGTTGTAGACTCCGTCTCATGCTGCCACTAGAGTGAAAGCACCGCCAGCATTCAAAAGTGACCAAAACATCAGCCAGGAAGCATAGGAACTGAGAAGTGGTCTGTGGTCACCACCTGCAGAACCACTCCTTTATTGGGGGTGTCTTGCTAATTGCCTATAATTTCCACCTGTTGTCTATTCCATTTGCACAACAGCATGTGAAATTTATTGTCAATCAGTGTTGCTTCCTAAGTGGACAGTTTGGATGAGCTGCACTACCTGAGCCACTTGTGTGGGTTGTAGACTCCGTCTCATGCTACCACTAGAGTGAAAGCACCGCCAGCATTCAAAAGTGACCAAAACATCAGCCAGGAAGCATAGGAACTGAGAAGTGGTCTGTGGTCACCACTTGCAGAACCACTCCTTTATTGGGGGTGTCTTGCTAATTGCCTATAATTTCCACCTGTTGTCTATTCCATTTGCACAACAGCATGTGAAATTTATTGTCAATCAGTGTTGCTTCCTAAGTGGACAGTTTGATTTCACAGAAGTGTGATTGACTTGGAGTTACATTGTGTTGTTTAAGTGTTCCCTTTATTTTTTTGAGCAGTGTATTTGCAATCCACACTGAGTGTACAAAACATTAAGAACACCTGCTATTTCCATGCGAGACTGACCAGGTGGATCCAGGTGAAAGATATGATCCCTTATTGATGCCACTTGGTAAATCTACTTCAATCCCTGTAGATGAAGAGGAGGAGACGGGTGAAGAAGCCTTGAGACAATTGAGACATGGATTGTGTATGTGTGCCATTCAGAGGGTGAATGGGCAAGACAAAATATTGAAGTGCCTTTGAACAGGGGTGTGGTAGTAGTTGCCAGGCCACACCGGTTTAGTGTCAAGAACTGCAACCCTGCTGGGTTTTACACCCTCAACAGTTTCCCGTGTGTCAATACATGCTTGTGTTTCTAGCTCCAAAAGTGCAGTTATATCTAACAAATATTATCTAACAATTTCATAACAACACACACAAATGGAAGGAATGGAATTAAGAATACAGAAATATATGGACAAGCAATGTCAGCGCAGCATAGACATAGGCAGGGTAGCCTAGTGGTTAGAGTGTAGAGGTGGCAGGGTAGCCTAGTGGTTAGAGTGTAGAGGTGGCAGGGTAGCCTAGTGGTTAGAGTGTAGAGGTGGCAGGGTAGCCTAGTGGTTAGAGTGTAGAGGGGAGGCAGGGTAGCCTAGTGGTTAGAGTGTAGAGGGGAGGCAGGGTAGCCTAGTGGTTAGAGTGTAGAGGTGGCAGGGTAGCCTAGTGGTTAGAGTGTAGAGGTGGCAGGGTAGCCTGGTGGTTAGAGTGTAGAGGTGGCAGGGTAGCCTAGTGGTTAGAGTGTAGGGGCGGCAGGGTAGCCTAGTGGTTAGAGTGTAGAGGAGGCAGGGTAGACTAGTGGTTAGAGTGTAGAGGAGGCAGGGTAGCCTAGTGGTTAGAGTGTAGAGGTGGCAGGGTAGACTAGTGGTTAGAGTGTAGAGGAGGCAGGGTAGCCTAGTGGTTAGAGTGTAGAGGAGGCAGGGTAGCCTAGTGGTTAGAGTGTAGAGGTGGCAGGGTAGCCTAGTGGTTAGAGTGTAGAGGTGGCAGGGTAGCCTGGTGGTTAGAGTGTAGAGGTGGCAGGGTAGCCTAGTGGTTAGAGTGTAGGGGCGGCAGGGTAGCCTAGTGGTTAGAGTGTAGAGGAGGCAGGGTAGACTAGTGGTTAGAGTGTAGAGGAGGCAGGGTAGCCTAGTGGTTAGAGTGTAGAGGTGGCAGGGTAGACTAGTGGTTAGAGTGTAGAGGCGGCAGGGTAGCCTAGTGGTTAGAGTGTAGAGGAGGCAGGGTAGCCTAGTGGTTAGAGTGTAGAGGTGGCAGGGTAGCCTAGTGGTTAGAGTGTAGAGGAGGCAGGTAGCCTAGTGGTTAGAGTGTAGAGGAGGCAGGGTAGACTAGTGGTTAGAGTGTAGAGGAGGCAGGGTAGACTAGTGGTTAGAGTGTAGAGGCGGCAGGGTAGCCTAGTGGTTAGAGTGTAGAGGAGGCAGGGTAGCCTAGTGGTTAGAGTGTAGAGGAGGCAGGGTAGACTAGTGGTTAGAGTGTAGAGGCGGCAGGGTAGCCTAGTGGTTAGAGTGTAGAGGAGGCAGGGTAGCCTAGTGGTTAGAGTGTAGAGGGGGCAGGGTAGACTAGTGGTTAGAGTGTAGAGGGGGCAGGGTAGTCTAGTGGTTAGAGTGTAGAGGAGGCAGGGTAGCCTAGTGGTTAGAGTGTAGAGGAGGCAGGGTAGCCTAGTGGTTAGAGTGTAGAGGCGGCAGGGTAGACTAGTGGTTAGAGTGTAGAGGTGGCAGGGTAGCCTAGTGGTTAGAGTGTAGGTGCGGCAGGGTAGACTAGTGGTTAGAGTGTAGAGGCGGCAGGGTAGACTAGTGGTTAGAGTGTAGAGGTGGCAGGGTAGCCTAGTGGTTAGAGTGTAGGTGCGGCAGGGTAGACTAGTGGTTAGAGTGTAGAGGCGGCAGGTAGCCTAGTGGTTAGAGTGTAGAGGAGGCAGGGTAGCCTAGTGGTTAGAGTGTAGAGGAGGCAGGGTAGACTAGTGGTTAGAGTGTAGAGGCGGCAGGGTAGCCTAGTGGTTAGAGTGTAGAGGAGGCAGGGTAGCCTAGTGGTTAGAGTGTAGAGGGGGCAGGGTAGACTAGTGGTTAGAGTGTAGAGGGGGCAGGGTAGTCTAGTGGTTAGAGTGTAGAGGAGGCAGGGTAGCCTAGTGGTTAGAGTGTAGAGGAGGCAGGGTAGCCTAGTGGTTAGAGTGTAGAGGCGGCAGGGTAGACTAGTGGTTAGAGTGTAGAGGTGGCAGGGTAGCCTAGTGGTTAGAGTGTAGGTGCGGCAGGGTAGACTAGTGGTTAGAGTGTAGAGGCGGCAGGGTAGACTAGTGGTTAGAGTGTAGAGGTGGCAGGGTAGCCTAGTGGTTAGAGTGTAGGTGCGGCAGGGTAGACTAGTGGTTAGAGTGTAGAGGCGGCAGGGTAGACTAGTGGTTAGAGTGTAGAGGTGGCAGGGTAGCCTAGTGGTTAGAGTGTAGAGGCGGCAGGGTAGACTAGTGGTTAGAGTGTAGAGGTGGCAGGGTAGCCTAGTGGTTAGAGTGTAGAGGAGGCAGGGTAGCCTAGTGGTTAGAGTGTAGAGGTGGCAGGGTAGCCTAGTGGTTAGAGTGTAGAGGTGGCAGGGTAGCCTAGTGGTTAGAGTGTAGGTGCGGCAGGGTAGACTAGTGGTTAGAGTGTAGAGGTGGCAGGGTAGCCTAGTGGTTAGAGTGTAGAGGAGGCAGGGTAGCCTAGTGGTTAGAGTGTAGAGGTGGCAGGGTAGACTAGTGGTTAGAGTGTAGAGGTGGCAGGGTAGCCTAGTGGTTAGAGTGTAGAGGAGGCAGGGTAGCCTAGTGGTTAGAGTGTAGAGGTGGCAGGGTAGCCTAGTGGTTAGAGTGTAGAGGGGAGGCAGGGTAGCCTAGTGGTTAGAGTGTAGAGGGGAGGCAGGGTAGCCTAGTGGTTAGAGTGTAGAGGTGGCAGGGTAGACTAGTGGTTAGAGTGTAGAGGTGGCAGGGTAGCCTAGTGGTTAGAGTGTAGAGGAGGCAGGGTAGCCTAGTGGTTAGAGTGTAGAGGTGGCAGGGTAGCCTAGTGGTTAGAGTGTAGAGGTGGCAGGGTAGCCTAGTGGTTAGAGTGTAGAGGCGGCAGGGTAGCCTAGTGGTTAGAGTGTAGAGGAGGCAGGGTAGCCTAGTGGTTAGAGTGTAGGTGCGGCAGGGTAGACTAGTGGTTAGAGTGTAGAGGCGGCAGGGTAGACTAGTGGTTAGAGTGTAGAGGTGGCAGGGTAGCCTAGTGGTTAGAGTGTAGAGGCGGCAGGGTAGACTAGTGGTTAGAGTGTAGAGGTGGCAGGGTAGCCTAGTGGTTAGAGTGTAGAGGAGGCAGGGTAGCCTAGTGGTTAGAGTGTAGAGGTGGCAGGGTAGCCTAGTGGTTAGAGTGTAGAGGTGGCAGGGTAGCCTAGTGGTTAGAGTGTAGGTGCGGCAGGGTAGACTAGTGGTTAGAGTGTAGAGGTGGCAGGGTAGCCTAGTGGTTAGAGTGTAGAGGCGGCAGGGTAGCCTAGTGGTTAGAGTGTAGAGGTGGCAGGGTAGACTAGTGGTTAGAGTGTAGAGGAGGCAGGGTAGCCTAGTGGTTAGAGTGTAGAGGTGGCAGGGTAGCCTAGTGGTTAGAGTGTAGAGGTGGCAGGGTAGTCTAGTGGTTAGAGTGTAGAGGGGGCAGGGTAGCCTAGTGGTTAGAGTGTAGAGGAGGCAGGTAGCCTAGTGGTTAGAGTGTAGAGGCGGCAGGGTAGTCTAGTGGTTAGAGTGTAGAGGCGGAAGGGTAGCCTAGTGGTTAGAGTGTAGAGGTGGCAGGGTAGCCTAGTGGTTAGAGTGTAGAGGCGGAAGGGTAGCCTAGTGGTTAGAGTGTAGAGGTGGCAGGGTAGTCTAGTGGTTAGAGTGTAGAGGAGGCAGGGTAGCCTAGTGGTTAGAGTGTAGAGGTGGCAGGGTAGCCTAGTGGTTAGAGTGTAGAGGCGGCAGGGTAGTCTAGTGGTTAGAGTGTAGAGGCGGCAGGGTAGTCTAGTGGTTAGAGTGTAGAGGCGGAAGGGTAGCCTAGTGGTTAGAGTGTAGAGGTGGAAGGGTAGCCTAGTGGTTAGAGTGTAGAGGTGGCAGGGTAGCCTAGTGGTTAGAGTGTAGAGGCGGCAGGGTAGCCTAGTGGTTAGAGTGTAGAGGAGGCAGGTAGCCTAGTGGTTAGAGTGTAGAGGGGGCAGGGTAGCCTAGTGGTTAGAGTGTAGAGGAGGCAGGGTAGCCTAGTGGTTAGAGTGTAGAGGAGGCAGGGTAGCCTAGTGGTTAGAGTGTAGAGGTGGCAGGTAGCCTAGTGGTTAGAGTGTAGAGGAGGCAGGGTAGCCTAGTGGTTAGAGTGTAGAGGTGGCAGGGTAGCCTAGTGGTTAGAGTGTAGAGGGGGCATGGTAGCCTAGTGGTTAGAGTGTAGAGGAGGCAGGGTAGCCTAGTGGTTAGAGTGTAGAGGTGGCAGGGTAGCCTAGTGGTTAGAGTGTAGAGGGGGCATGGTAGCCTAGTGGTTAGAGTGTAGAGGAGGCAGGGTAGTCTAGTGGTTAGAGTGTAGAGGCGACAGGGTAGTCTAGTGGTTAGAGTGTAGAGGTGGCAGGTAGCCTAGTGGTTAGAGTGTAGAGGAGGCAGGGTAGCCTAGTGGTTCGAGTGTAGAGGTGGCAGGGTAGCCTAGTGGTTAGAGTGTAGAGGGGGCATGGTAGCCTAGTGGTTAGAGTGTAGAGGAGGCAGGGTAGCCTAGTGGTTAGAGTGTAGAGGAGGCAGGGTAGCCTAGTGGTTAGAGTGTAGAGGTGGCAGGGTAGCCTAGTGGTTAGAGTGTAGAGGAGGCAGGGTAGCCTAGTGGTTAGAGTGTAGAGGAGGCAGGGTAGCCTAGTGGTTAGAGTGTAGGGGCGACAGGGTAGCCTAGTGGTTAGAGTGTAGAGGTGGCAGGTAGCCTAGTGGTTAGAGTGTAGAGGAGGCAGGGTAGCCTAGTGGTTAGAGTGTAGAGGTGGCAGGTAGCCTAGTGGTTAGAGTGTAGAGGTGGCAGGTAGCCTAGTGGGTAGAGTGTAGAGGAGGCAGGGTAGCCTAGTGGTTAGAGTGTAGAGGGGGCAGGTAGCCTAGTGGTTAGAGTGTAGAGGAGGCAGGGTAGCCTAGTGGTTAGAGTGTAGAGGAGGCAGGGTAGCCTAGTGGTTAGAGTGTAGAGGTGGCAGGGTAGCCTAGTGGTTAGAGTGTAGAGGAGGCAGGGTAGCCTAGTGGTTAGAGTGTAGAGGTGGCAGGTAGCCTAGTGGTTAGAGTGTAGAGGTGGCAGGGTAGCCTAGTGGTTAGAGTGTAGAGGCGGCAGGGTAGCCTAGTGGTTAGAGTGTAGAGGTGGCAGGTAGCCTAGTGGTTAGAGTGTAGAGGAGGCAGGGTAGCCTAGTGGTTAGAGTGTAGAGGTGGCAGGTAGCCTAGTGGTTAGAGTGTAGAGGAGGCAGGGTAGCCTAGTGGTTAGAGTGTAGAGGTGGCAGGGTAGCCTAGTGGTTAGAGTGTAGAGGAGGCAGGGTAGCCTAGTGGTTAGAGTGTTGGGGCGACAGGGTAGTCTAGTGGTTAGAGTGTAGGGGCGGCAGGGTAGCCTAGTGGTTAGAGTGTTGGACTAGTAACCGGAAGGTTGCAAGATCAAACCCCTGGGCTGACAAGGTACAAATCTGTCATTCTCCCCCTGAACAGGCAGTAAACCCACTGTTCCTAGGCTGTCATTGAAAATAAGAATTTGTTCTTAACTGACTTGCCTAGTTAAATAAAGGTTAAGATTTTTTTTTTTTTAAATACAGTAGATAGTATAGAATACAGTATATATATACATATGAGATAAGTAATCCCAGATTTGTAAACATTATTAAAGTGACATAATTAAAGTGGCCAGTGATTCCTAGTCTATATATTTAGGCAGCAGCCTCTAATGTGCTGACTATTTAACAGTCTGATGGCCTTGAAATAGAAGCTGTTTTTCAGTCTCTCGGTCCCTTGCTTTGATGCACCTGTACTGACCTCGCCTTCTGGATGATAGCGGGGTGAACAGGCAGTGGCTCGGGTGCTTGTTGTCCTAGATCAGGGGTGTCAAAGTCAAATGGACGGAGGGCCAAATAAAAAAATCAGCTACAAGACGAGGGCCGGACTGTTCGAATGTTCATTGAAAAATTTTTAAATGACGCATATAGTCTAGTGAACCTAATTGAACCTACTGAAAACCTAACAAATATATTACAATATGATCAGATAAATAAAGCAATATTTTCTTATGGCTCTGTCAGTAATCTTTAATTTTCAACAGACACAAAAGACAAATTTCCTTTATATAAATATCCCCATAACATGAACATTAAATGAAAGAAACCGGTATTCAAGGCACCATCAGTAGACTATATTTTCTATTTTAGCAAAAGTGGGCTAAATTTACTTCAAAGAAAAAACAATAATAGCAATTTTCTATCATCCACTCAACTGAAATATTTTTAAAATATAATTGGATTGAAATACAAAAAAATAAAGTGCAAAAATCTATTAATCAAAAACAACACTTTGTTTAAGGAGAAGTAACATGCAGTGAAAACAAATATTAAATTTTAACTTTTAAACTTGAACTGAGTAAAAACTCTAAATATGTGATTGCACAGTAATGTTCACTTGTTTGAGGTTGAGGGTGATACTTGGTGGTGTCCCATCTTTTCCACAAGTTCATCAATGTTCGGGGTAAGGCTCTGAGCTGAAGAAATCCTCAGAATTGAGTGGAGGTGTTCAGCAGTAAGTCGACTTCTGTGTGATGTTTTGTTCAGGTTCATCAAAGAAAACAGTTGTTCACACAGGTATGTGCTGCCAAACATAGACAACGTTTGAGCAGCCTGGATGCGCAGCTGGGGCATTGTGCCGGGGAGGAAACGGGCGAACTCCGCAGCACCCACTGCCGCATATTTTGCCCTCAGTGCATCATTGCATTGGAGGTCAATCAACTCCATTTGGAGGTTTGGTGGTGAGCTTTCCACGTCAACAGCAAATGGGTTACCGAGCAGTTCCAACCTGCTTTTTTGTGCTTCAAAGTCAGCAAATCGGCGTCGAAAGTCAGCGGCAAGCATACCTATTTTATCAGCCAACTGTGTGCTCGGGAACGCACTGGTAGAGAGCTTCTCTTTCATGGTCTGGCAGCTGGGAAAGTGGCTCAAATTTTCTTTCCGCATCTGCGTCTCCCACAGAGTCAGTTTGGTTTTAAATGCCTTCACTGTACTGTACATATCAGAGATGACACGATCCCGACCCTGCAAGTTTATTGCATTCAGATGACTCGTAATGTCACACAGAAAAGCAATTTCACACAGAAACATTTCGTCTCGGAGTTGTGTTGTGTCTTTCCCTTTGCTGTCCAAGAACAGACAAATCTCCTCACGAAGCTCGAAACATCTTTGAAGCACCTTTCCCTGGCTTAGCCATCGCACCTCTGTGTGATAAGGCAAATCACCATGCTCCGTTTCTAACTCCGTCAGAAATGCCTTGAACTGGCGGTGATTCAAACCTTTGGCTCTGATAAAGTTAACTGTGCGCGTGATGATGCTCATTACATGCTCCATTTTCAAGGCTTTACCGCACAACGCTTCCTGGTGTATGATACAATGATAAGCTGTCAGCTCACCTGTCGCGTTTTCCTCTTGCATCTTTTCCCGTATCTTCGCCACCAGTCCGCTCCTGTGTCCACACATCGCAGGTGCTCCGTCGGTTGTCAAACCCACGAGTTTTTCCCAAGGCAGCTCCATCTCATTTACACATCTTGACACCTCTTCATACAAATCATGCCCCGTAGTTGTGCCATGCATAGGACGTAAAGCCAAAAACTCCTCTGTCACGCTTAGGTTGGAGTCCACTCCGCGGATGAAAATTGACAACTGGGCAATGTCAGAAATGTCGGTGCTCTCATCCACAGCCAAGGAATATGCAATAAAATCTTTTCCCTTTTTCACAAGCTGCTCTTTTAGATTGATGGACAACTGGTCTACTCTCTCGGCAATGGTGTTTCTGCTCAGACTCACATTTAAAAAGAGTTGCCTTTTTTCTGGGCAAACTTCGTCACAAACTTTAATCATGCAGTTTTTGATGAAATCCCCCTCCGTAAATGGCCGGGCTGATTTAGCGATCTCTTCTGCCAAAATAAAACTGGCCTTGACAGTTGCGTCCGCGTGTGTGTCCGCGTGTTTCGTTTCATAATGTCGTCTCAGATTATACTCTTTCAGTACCGCCACACTTTCTCCACACAGAAGACACACAGGTTTTCCAGCTACCTTCGTGAACATATACTCCGACTCCCACCTTGTTTGAAACCCCCGGTTCTCAGTATCCACCTTCCGTTTTGCCATTTTTGATGGGTATCTGAAAGTTAATTTTACTGTGATGCTGACGACTGCTGTGCCAATAAATATTGAAATGAAGCAGCCTACTGCTCGGTGCGTCACCTTTGCATTGTGGGAAATGTAGTATTGGTGCGTGTAAAAGATCTGCGGGCTGCCGGCTTGCTGCGGGCCGGTTCTAATAATAAATCAAGATCATCCCAGGGGCCGTAAAAAACCTTCTTGCGGGCCGGATGTGGCCCGCGGGCCTTGACTCTGACATATGTGTCCTAGATGATATTGTTGGCCTTCCTGTGACATCGGGTGCTGTAGGTGTCCTGGAGGGCAGGTAGTTGTGCCCCCGCTGATATGTTGGGCAGACCGCACCACCCTCTGGAGAGCCCGGTGGTTGAGGGCTGTGCGGTTGCCGTACCGGGCACTGATACAGACAGGACAACAAATAATTGCTGCGCTAACTGCTCCCAAGTTATGAAGTCTTGAAATGGTCCCAAATATCACTGAAATAGTCGGAAAGGCCTCTGAAATAGTCACACATATCACTGTAATGGTCCCAAATATCACTGAAATAGTCGGAAAGGCCTCTGAAATAGTCACACATGTCACTGAAATGGTCCTAAATATCACTGAAATAGTCGAAAAAGGGCTCTGAAATAGTCACACATATCACTGAAATGGTCCCAAATATCACTGAAATAGTCGAAAAAGGGCTCTGAAATAGTCACACATGTCACTGAAATGGTCCCAAATATCACTGAAATAGTCGAAAAAGGGCTCTGAAATAGTCACACATATCACTGAAATGGTCCCAAATATCACTGAAATAGTCGAAAAAGGGCTCTGAAATAGTCACACATATCACTGAAACGGTCCCAAATATCACTGAAATAATAGACCAAAAGACCAATGAAATATCCCTGAAAGACCTTCGGCCTCCGTTATTATTTTCAGTCGGTTAAGGCTCTCATCTCTGTCATCATCTTGTCTCTTTAATCCAACATGATTTAGAAATCTCATTCAATGGTCGTACAGCACACAGGCATTATTAATACCATAATATGTCAAAAACACAGAGCCGGATTGGCATGTGATGGTGTCACATTGAGATTGAAAAAGCATCAATCGTTTCTAGACGATGTACAGTACAGTATGTTCCTCACCTCAAACACCAGTTAGAGGTCACATGACCCTCTGTCATGACTATTTGATAGAATAGAGGTTTGAATTTCACACGTGCAGTAAATATTGATTTATAGACAGTCAAATTGTTGTGCTTTCTCGAAAGCGCCCAAAAAATAATGGTGTTCAGTATCTGAGTTGTTCTGGCAGCTCGTTGCCAGACATCATTAACAGGTAGATCATCCTGAGCTCCCCATCTCTCACTCCAATGGCCTTTGCAACATATATATTTAAATTCACCTGGCGTTGTGTTTGTGCTTATGCGCGCACACTCTCGTGTGTGTGTGTGTGTGTGTGTGTGTGTGTGTGTGTGTGTGTGTGTGTGTGTGTGTGTGTGTGTGTGTGTGTGTGTGTGTGTGTGTGTGTGTGTGTGTGTGTGTGTGTGTGTGTGCAATAAGTCAGGACTGAGCACCTCTTCTCAGAGAGGGTAACAGAAACAGATGCTCAGAATGGCAGACCACACAACTTAGAGACCATACAATTTAGAGACTGCTCAATTTAGAGACCACACAACTTAGAGACCAATCAACTTAGAGACCACTCAATTTAGAGACTGCTCAATTTAGAGACCACACAACTTAGAGACCACTCAATTTAGAGTCTACTCAATTTAGAGACCACACCATTTAGAGACCACACAATTTAGAGACCACACAATTTAGAGCCCACACAATTTAGAGACCTCTCAATTTAGAGTCTACTCAATTTAGAGACCACACAATTTAGAGTCTACTCAATTTAGAGACCACACAATTTAGAGACCACACAATTTAGAGACCTCACAATTTAGAGAGAACACAATTTAGTGACTGCTCAATTTAGAATATACTCAATTTAGAGACCTCTTAGCAAGGACAGCCTGGTTCAGACTGGAGTAGACCAGCTTCTTAGTGAGGACAGTCTGGTTCAGACTGGAGTAGACCAGCTTCTTAGTGAGGACAGTCTGGTTCAGACTGGAGTAGACCAGCTTCTTAGTGAGGACAGTCTGGTTCAGACTGGAGTAGACCAGCTTCTTAGTGAGGACAGTCTGGTTCAGACTGGAGTAAACCAGCTTCTTAGTGAGGACAGCCGGGTTCAGACTGGAGTAGACCAGCTTCTTAGTGAGGACATTCTGGTTCAGACTGGAGTAGACCAGCTTCTTAGCGAGGACAGCCAGTTTCAGACTAGAGTAGACCAGCTTCTTAGTGAGGACATTCTGGTTCAGACTGGAGTAGACCAGCTTCTTAGTGAGGACAGTCTGATTCAGACTGGAGTAGACCAGCTTCTTAGTGAGGACATTCTGGTTCAGACTGGAGTAGACCAGCTTCTTAGCGAGGACAGTCTGGTTCAGACTGGAGTAAACCAGCTTCTTAGTGAGGACATTCTGGTTCAGACTGGAGTAGACCAGCTTCTTAGCGAGGACAGTCTGGTTCAGACTGGAGTAGACTGATGTCCCCATCACAGCAGATCAATCTATGGCCACAGTACAGCACAGTACAGTAGAGATAAACATGCAATGGAGTTTATTAGGCATGACGGCGGAGGTGGTGCTATGGGGAAACGTCTCGATGTGGTTTCAACTCAGTGGACGGGAAGATTGTGGGTCGTAACTTATAGCGTTTTTATCTTTGACAACAGAGAGGTCCCTTTAGTGTCAGTTTTCTGTTCTCATTATGCTGTTAGGGGGAACTGATTCATACCACATATCAAACATATCTAGTCTGTTTAGATCTTATGTCTACTAGTTTAGCAAGCTCTATATCAATTTCAAAAACTTCACCTTCATGCAATATTATGAACAATTTGGCAACGTCGCCAATAAATGGACCTACCTGAGCATGGTCAAGAATATCTTTACCCGGTAGGCCGTCATTGTAAATAAGAATTTGTTCTTAACTGACTTGCCTAGTTAAATAAAGGTTAAATAAAAGTAAATAAACCTGAGCATGTTGATGAATAGTTAGAGAGCTGAGGGTGGTGATCAATAGTTATAGCTGAGGGTGGTGATCAATAGTTATAGCTGAGGGTGGTGATCAATAGTTATAACTGAGGGTGGTGATCAATATATATAGCTGAGGGTGGTGATCAGTAGTTATAGATGAGGGTGGTGTTCAATAATTATAGCTGAGGATGGTGATCAATAGTTATAACTGAGGGTGGTGATCAATAGTTATAACTGAGGGTGGTGATCAATATATATAGCTGAGGGTGGTGATCAGTAGTTATAGATGAGGGTGGTGTTCAATAATTATAGCTGAGGGTGGTGATCAATAGTTATAACTGAGGGTGGTGATCAATAGTTATAGCTGAGAGTGGTGATCAATAGTTATAGCTGAGGGTGGTGATCAATAGTTATAGCTGAGGGTGGTGATCAATAGTTATAGCTGAGGGTGGTGATCAATAGTTTTAACTAAGGGTGGTGATCAGTAGTTATAACTGAGGGTGGTGATCAATAGTTATAGCTGAGGGTGGTGATCAATATTTATAGCTGAGGGTGGTGATCAATAGTTATAGCTGAGGGTGGTGATCAATAGTTATAACTGAGGGTGGTGATCAATAGTTATAGCTGAGGGTGGTGATCAATAGTTATAGCTGAGGGTGGTGATCAATAGTTATAGCTGAGGGTGGTGATCAATAGTTATAACTGAGGGTAGTGATCAATAGTTATAGCTGAGGGTGGTGATCAATAGTTATAGCTGAGGGTGGTGATCAATAGCTTATAGCTGAGAGTGGTGATCAATATCTATAGCTGAGAGTGGTGATCAATAGTTATAGCTGAGGGTGGTGATCAATAGTTATAGATCACTAAAAGATGCCAGGATTATCTGGTGTCTATCTGGACTGAAGGGGCTAATCGTCCTTGGCCCTGAAAGTAGGACGTGGAAATATGACGACAAACGGGAGAATTCGATATTTAAAATGGCCGACGATGATTGTAATGACACTGCGATGAAATATACCATTTCATCTGCCTCCATTACTCTGAAATTAATGAATGATGAAGCAGTGTCCTTCACATTTACACTCTTCTTGTGTCACAAATGGCACCCTATCTCTTACGTAGCGCACCACTTTTGACCAGAGGACATAGAGCTCTGGTCAAAAGTAGTGCACTATGTAGGGAATAGGGTGCCCTTTGGAACACAGGTGGTGTCTCTCTCCTCTGCCCATTCATTCCCAGATATGTTGATCTCGTGACATTTATTTAAGTTTGGTCTAATGTATTAATTCCAAGATAATTATTCCAATATCCTTTTGTCACTGTTGATATACCTCAGTGTCAGCAGGCAGGGATTGGCCGGGCGCTAAAAGAAACAGATATTTGACATTGGCAGACAGGAAATTGGCACCGAGAGAAATGGCTCACCTTGAAGACGGCCATATGTGGAGAAGATGTAGCGGGAAGAGATTCAGACGCCAGACAAATTGTTCAGCGGCTCGTTGTCTCAGTACTGTATGCAGTGATCCTGTTCAGTGATCCTGTTCAGTACTGTACGCAGTGATCCTGTTCAGTGATCCTGTTCAGTACTGTATGCAGTGATCCTGTTCAGTACTGTATGCAGTGATCCTGTTCAGTACTGTATGCAGTGATCCTGTTCAGTGATCCTGTTCAGTACTGTATGCAGTGATCCTGTTCAGTGATCCTGTTCAGTACTGTACGCAGTGATCCTGTTCAGTGATCCTGTTCAGTACTGTATGCAGTGATCCTGTTCAGTGATCCTGTTCAGTGATCCTGTTCAGTACTGTATGCAGTGATCCTGTTCAGTGATCCTGTTCAGTGATCCTGTTCAGTACTGTATACAGTGATCCTGTTCAGTATTGTATACAGTGATCCTGTTCAGTACTGTATACAGTGATCCTGTTCAGTGATCCTGTTCAGTGATCCTGTTCAGTACTGTATACAGTGATCCTGTTCAGTGATCCTGTTCAGTGATCCTGTTCAGTGATCCTGTTCAGTGATCCTGTTCAGTGATCCTGTTCAGTACTGTATACAGTGATCCTGTTCAGTACTGTATGTAGTGATCCTGTTCAGTGATCCTATTCAGTATTGTATGCAGTGATCCTGTTCAGTACTGTATGCAGTGATCCTGTTCAGTGATCCTGTTCAGTACTGTATGCAGTGATCCTGTTCAGTGATCCTGTTCAGTGATCCTGTTCAGTACTGTATACAGTGATCCTGTTCAGTACTGTATGCAGTGATCCTGTTCAGTGATCCTATTCAGTATTGTATGCAGTGATCCTGTTCAGTGATCCTGTTCAGTTATCCTGTTCAGTGATCCTGTTCAGTGATCCTGTTCAGTACTGTATGCAGTGATCCTGTTCAGTGATCCTGTTCAGTATTGTATGCAGTGATCCTGTTCAGTGATCCTGTTCAGTACTGTATGCAGTGATCCTTTTCAGTACTGTATGCAGTGATCCTGTTCAGTGATCCTGTTCAGTATTGTATACAGTGATCCTGTTCAGTGATCCTGTTCAGTATTGTATACAGTGATCCTGTTCAGTGATCCTGTTCAGTATTGTATTCAGTGATCCTGTTCAGTGATCCTGTTCAGTACTGTATACAGTGATCCTGTTCAGTGATCCTGTTCAGTACTGTACGCAGTGATCCTGTTCAGTACTGTATGCAGTGATCCTGTTCAGTACTGTATTCAGTGATCCTGTTCAGTATTGTATACAGTGATCCTGTTCAGTGATCCTGTTCAGTACTGTATACAGTGATCCTGTTCAGTGATCCTGTTCAGTACTGTATGCAGTGATCCTGTTCAGTGATCCTGTTCAGTATTGTATGCAGTGATCCTGTTCAGTGATCCTGTTCAGTTATCCTGTTCAGTGATCCTGTTCAGTGATCCTGTTCAGTACTGTATGCAGTGATCCTGTTCAGTACTGTATGCAGTGATCCTGTTCAGTGATCCTGTTCAGCATTGTATGCAGTGATCCTGTTCAGTGATCCTGTTCAGTTATCCTGTTCAGTGATCCTGTTCAGTGATCCTGTTCAGTACTGTATACAGTGATCCTGTTCAGTACTGTATGCAGTGATCCTGTTCAGTGATCCTGTTCAGTGATCCTGTTCATTGATCCTGTTCAGTGATCCTGTTAATTGATCCTGTTCAGTATTGTATACAGTGATCCTGTTCAGTGATCCTGTTCAGTATTGTATACAGTGATCCTGTTCAGTGATCCTGTTCAGTATTGTATTCAGTGATCCTGTTCAGTGATCCTGTTCAGTATTGTATGCAGTGATCCTGTTCAGTGATCCTGTTCAGTATTGTATGCAGTGATCCTGTTCAGTGATCCTGTTCAGTGATCCTGTTCAGTTTTGTATACAGTGATCCTGTTCAGTATTGGCATGGTCCTAGGGCTCAGGTCCTCTGGGGGGGAGAGAGATTGGAGAATTAGAGGGAGAATACCAAAGATCACATAGGACACCAGATAAGACAGGATAAATACACCAGATTGGATAGACTGAACCCCAGCCGCCCAGCACATAGACTATTGTAGCATAGATACTGGAGACAGGGGGGGGTCGGAGGACACTGTGACCCCATCCAAAGTTGCCCCCGGACATGGCCAACAAAGCAGGATATAACCCCACCCCACTTTGCCAAAGCACAGCCAGAACACACCGCCAAAGGGATATCAACAGACCCACTAACTCATTACCTTGAGACAAGACCGAGTATAGCCCACGAAGATCTCCCCCACCGCACAAGCCGAAGGTGACATAAAAATTGAGCTCTATAGGAGAAAGCCCTGCCTCCAACTCTTTGCTTAGAAATTCTAGGAACAATAAGGAAGCCTGCATCTTGTGACCGTAGAGTAGATGTAGCGACAGTATGTGGGTCAGGACCAAATCCGAGAGATGTAGGAGCCAGTCCATGTAATGCTGTGTAAGTTACCGTAGCAGTAAAAACCTTGAAATCAGCCCAAGCATTAAAAAAGGAAGCTAAGCACTGGAGTTATGTGATTGCATTTTGGGTGGTTTTAGTCAAGATTCTAGCAGCTGTATTTAGCGTTAGCTAAAGTTTATTTAGTGCCTTAGCCAGGAAGCCAGAGAGTAGAGCATTGCAATAGTCTAATATTGAGGTGGTAAAATCATGGATTCGCTTTTCTGAAAAAAGTTGTGACAAAAAGTTACACATTTTTGCTATGTTACGAAGATGGGAATAAAGCTGGTCTTGAAATATTTTTTGATATGTTTGTCAAAAGTTTTATTTTACAAGAAGGACAAGGTCCATCCAACTCATTTTGGTGTCTGGATCCTGTCCTCCATTTCAAGGCTGAGCTGAGACATTGACTCCTTGTTTTCTCTCTCTCTCTCTCTCTCTCTTTCTCTCTCTCTCTCCCTCTGTCTCCCTCTCTCTTCTATCTATCTATACCTTCTCTCTCCCCTCTCTCTCTCTCTCTCTCTCTCTCTCTCTCTCTCCCTCTCTCTCTCCCTCTCTCTCCCTCTCTCTCTCTCTCTCTCTCTCTCTCTCTCTCTCTCTCCCTCTGTCTCTCTCTTCTATCTATCTATACCTTCTCTCTCTCTCTTTCTCTCTCTCTCTCTCTCTCTTTCTCTCTCTCACTCTCTCTCTCTCTCTCTCTCTCTCTCTCCCTCTCTCTCTCCCTCTCTCTCCCTCTCTCTCTCTCTCTCTCTCTCTCTCTCTCTCTCCCTCTCTCTCTCCCTCTCTCTCCCTCTCTCTCTCTCTCTCTCCCTCTGTCTCTCTCTTCTATCTATCTATACCTTCTCTCTCTCTCTCTTTCTCTCTCTCTCTCTCTCTCTCTCTCTCTCTCTCTCTCTCTCTCTCTCCCGCTCCCTCTCCCTCTCTCTCCCTCTCTCTCCCTCCCTCTAGACAGTTCTAGACAGTCTTGTATATCATTGCCAATTCGGACTTGGTAGAAATGTCCCAATAGTATTTTTAAATAAGGGGTTACAAATTGAGCATAGTTAGAGGCCTAATGTTTAAGTGGTAGGCGATGTTGTATCTATTCTAATACCAAACCCATGGTATTTTATATCAGGGAGCTAGCTAGCTGTCGAGCTTGTTTTTTACTAGAATATCCATCTGATCTGAAATCCTGTTTGATTTCAAAAATGCTTTTTTTTGTAACTCTTGCTTCTCAAACCAAATCAAATGTTATTGGTCACATACACATGTTTAGCAGATGATGGTACAGAGTACAGTATATACATACGAGATAAGTAGCGTAGGGTATGTAAACAAAGTGGCTAGTGATACATGTATTACATAAAGATGCAGTAGATGGTATCGAGTACAGTATATACATATGAGATGAGTAGCGTAGGGTATGTAAACAAAGTGGCTAGTGATACATGTATTACATAAAGATGCAGTAGATGATATAGAGTACAGTATATACATATGAGATGAGTAGCGTAGGGTTTGTCCACCAACGTGGACATTCCAGGTTATAACTGAATCTTGGCTAAAGAAGTCTATGACGTACTCTGATGTGTATCTGACAATCAGCCATTTCAATGTCTAGTTCTAAATGTGGAACTTGGTGAAAAAAAATGCCTATCTGACGCAAGTGGGAATGTATTGCCATTCCTCAGCTTCCATATGCGTTGTTAGCAAATTGTCTGACCTGCTGTCTAACTACGTTCAATATGAATTACTTGATAGCGGTGATATGAATCTAGAATGGTTAATGCCAATATCTGATGAGCTGAAAGATATTTGCACTGAGCTAAATGTAACTCGGCTGATAACTAAACACACACCAACTTTAAACACCCTGACAATGTTACTCTATTAGATATTATTCTAACAAAATGCCTCTCATAAGTTTTACAGCCAACGAGTTCAGTGACCGTTGTCCCGTTGCCTGCATAGGAGATGCTAAGCTACCTGTATCTCGCTCATGTGTATTACTACAAAGAGACATTTTGGGGAATTTTAAAGAGCAAAATGTTTAAGTCTGAGCTGGGATTGAGTGACTGGGGGGGGGTAGCCTAGTGGTTAGAGTGTTGGACTAGCAACCGAAAGGTTGCAAGTTCAAATCCACAAGGTACAGATCTGTCGTTCTGCCCCTGAACAGGCAGTTAACCCATTATTCCTAGGCCGTTATTGAAAATAAGAATTGACTTGCCTAGTTAAATAAAAAATAAAAATTTCCCTGTTTAACTATGTTGCAGATAAACATGCTCCGTACAAGAAAACACTAACAGTAAAAGACTGTTATAATCCTTGGTTTACACATGAATTGTCTGAGAAATGACAGGAAGGAGATGTAGCATGAGCGAAAGCTAGACAGACTGATTCCATGTCTGACTGGCAGTCCTTCAGTCATTCAGACATCTGAGAAGTAGATGTCTATCCCTGGTTTTTAAGAAAAAAAGCTAAATCAACATATTTCTTGAGTTGTGTATCCAGAGAGTGGAAAGTTCTGGAATGTGATCATATCTTTGAAACCAAACTCCACCCCCTCGTTGCCACAGCAGGTTTAATAAATGCCTCTGTTCCCATTCTAGACTAAATGGAAATGTGATGCTTTTTAATAATGGGGATGTTGATAAGTCAATGTCTCAGCTCAGCTGTGAGGACAGGGTCCAGGCACCAAGATGATTTGGATGGATCCCGTCCTCTTTGCAGTAAAATTTACTAAATTTTCGTAAAGGTGTGAAAGTTATCCACAAAAGTAACTCCAACAGAGCCACAGTGTGGAGAACACATTTTCTCACATTTCTGTAGATACCCCAAAGAAATGTTAATTGTGGATCATTGCCAACAACACTGTCGTCATTGCTGACAAAGGCTCGCCATTTCCTTGAATAATGATTGAAATTTCACTTTGCGAGAATGTGCGTGCCACAATAAACTCTGCTTCCACTGGTTCCGTTTTGGTCAGATCCAAAAGGTCGTTAGGTGCTAGTGACTGGGGCACTGCCCAAACATTTTGGGATATCCGTGCTGATCACAGCTTAGCCAACTAGCTATAATTATTCAGCATGCTACTACCAAAACGTAACGAAGCTACTAGCTACTAGCTAGCCTATTATTATTATTTCTCTGTGAGAGAAAAAAAAAGAAAAAACGCCCTGGGAACCAATGAGCTTCCTAAACAAGAAAATGAAGGCGGTACCTTATGACATTACATGGCTAAGTGTCCAATCAGAATGCATTTTTTTTATTTGAACTGCTAAATATTACATTGTTACATCCCCCTTCCCTCACCCTTCCTCAGGTCTTAAGCGCACAGGCCCGGCAGCGCTTTCATTGGCAAAACAAGGCAGGGTAATTCATATACCATTCGCTGTGTTTATGGGGTAACAAAACCTGAGGGGCACAAATTCTATCTGAGGGGGGGGGGGGGGGGGGGTCCATGCCTGACTTGGCCACCCTGTAGAGCCAGCCCTGAAGGAAACCATCTGCCTTGTATAAATACTATTAAAACAAATGATGTAGTAATTGCTAACCAGGGCGTCAATTAGTTAACACAATTTAAAGTTTATTAGGAAGTTAAATCATTATGTTAGACACTCACTGGAAAACTTTGGTAGGTAGATCGCTTTCAACTGAAATGTATTGTCCTCCTGACTGGTCGTCAACGGTTACTGGTCTTAGAACTCATGTGTTCACCAGAAAAAAAACTTCTGGTGAACTGTTTTGCCACTGGTGGTAATAAATATTATTGTTGTCAAAGGTTTGCCACAAACTCACCACCAGTGACAAACATCTGCAAACTTTTTTCAACATTTTGTGGCTATTTTGCAGAACATTTTCTCAAAAAACTTGTGGGAAGTTTGCCACAACTAATTCTATTGTGTAAGGGTCTTTAAAGTGCATGAGTGTCGTACACAATTTTTCAAAATATTTCCTGGGATTTAACCTCCATCAATTGGTATTATAGAAGTCATATTGGATATGAGGCTAAATCCAGTGTAGCTCAAAAAGATAATCTATGATGGCCTCCTTGTCATGACTTCCACCAAAGTCGTTTCCTCTCCTTGTTCGGGTGGTGTTCGGCAGTCGGCGTCACCGGTCTTCTAGCCATCGTCGATCAACTTTTACATTTTCCATTTGTTTTGCCTTGTTTTCCTACACACCTGGTTTCCATTTCCCTCATTAAGTGTTGTGTATTTAACCCTCTGTCCCCCCCCCCCCCCCCCCCCATGTCCTTGTGTGGAATTGTTTGTTTGTGCTTGTGCACTGTGTATCTGGTGAAATATGTAACTTTCACACATTAACAAGTCCAATACAGAACATGAAAGATAAACATCTTGTTAATCCCATCGTGTTCGATTTCAAAAACTCTTTACAGCAAAAAGTGCAAAAAAATGCAAATGTTCGCAATATCAGAGCTAGCATCAGCCTCCTCAATGTAAACAGACTCTGAGATTAGTTTCAGCCTCCTCAATGTAAACAGACTCTGAGATTAGTTTTACCTTCCTCAATGTAAACAGACTCTGAGATTAGCTTCAGCCTCCCCAATGTTAACAGACTCTGAGATTAGCTTCAGCCTCTCCAATGTTAACAGACTGAGATTAGCTTCAGCCTCCCCAATGTTAACAGACTCTGAGATTAGCATCAGCCTCCCCAATGTTAACAGACTCTGAGATTAGCTTCAGCCTCTCCAATGTTAACAGACTCTGAGATTAGCTTCAGCCTCCCCAATGTTAACAGACTCTGAGATTAGCTTCAGCCTCTCCAATGTTAACAGACTCTGAGATTAGCTTCAGCCTCCCCAATGTTAACAGACTCTGAGATTAGTTTTACCTTCCTCAATGTAAACAGACTCTGAGATTAGCTTCAGCCTCTCCAATGTTAACAGACTCTGAGATTAGCTTCAGCCTCTCCAATGTTAACAGACTCTGAGATTAGCTTCAGCATCCCCAATGTTAACAGACTCTGAGATTAGCTTTACCTTCCTCAATGTAAACAGACTCTGAGATTAGTTTTACCTTCCTCAATGAAAACAGACTCTGAGATTAGCTTCACCTTCCTCAATGAAAACAGACTCTGAGATTAGCTTCACCTTCCTCAATGAAAACAGACTCTGAGATTAGCTTCACCTTCCTCAATGTTAACAGACTCTGAGATTAGTTTTACCTTCCTCAATGAAAACAGACTCTGAGATTAGCTTCACCTTCCTCAATGTAAACAGACTCTGAGATTAGCTTCACCTTCCTCAATGAAAACAGACTCTGAGATTAGCTTCACCTTCCTCAATGTAAACAGACTCTGAGATTAGCTTCACCTTCCTCAATGTTAACAGACTCTGAGATTAGCTTCACCTTCCTCAATGTTAACAGACTCTGAGATTAGCTTCACCTTCCTCAATGAAAACAGACTCTGAGATTAGCTTCACCTTCCTCAATGTTAACAGACTCTGAGATTAGTTTTACCTTCCTCAATGTAAACAGACTCTGAGATTAGCTTCACCTTCCTCAATGTAAACAGACTCTGAGATTAGCTTCACCTTCCTCAATGAAAACAGACTCTGAGATTAGCTTCACCTTCCTCAATGAAAACAGACTCTGAGATTAGCTTCACCTTCCTCAATGTAAACAGACTCTGAGATTAGCTTCACCTTCCTCAATGTAAACAGACTCTGAGATTAGCTTCACCTTCCTCAATGTAAACAGACTCTGAGATTAGCTTCACCTTCCTCAATGTAAACAGACTCTGAGATTAGCTTCACCTTCCTCAATGTAAACAGACTCTGAGATTAGCTTCACCTTCCTCAATGTAAACAGACTCTGAGATTAGCTTCACCTTCCTCAATGTAAACAGACTCTGAGATTAGCTTCACCTTCCTCAATGAAAACAGACTCTGAGATTAGTTTTACCTTCCTCAATGTAAACAGACTCTGAGATTAGCTTCACCTTTCTCAATGTAAACAGACTCTGAGATTAGCTTCACCTTCCTCAATGTAAACAGACTCTGAGATTAGCTTCACCTTCCTCAATGTTAACAGACTCTGAGATTAGCTTCACCTTCCTCAATGTAAACAGACTCTGAGATTAGCTTCACCTTCCTCAATGTTAACAGACTCTGAGATTAGCTTCACCTTCCTCAATGTTAACAGACTCTGAGATTAGCTTCACCTTCCTCAATGTAAACAGACTCTGAGATTAGCTTCACCTTCCTCAATGTAAACAGACTCTGAGATTAGCTTCACCTTCCTCAATGTAAACAGACTCTGAGATTAGCTTCACCTTCCTCAATGTAAACAGACTCTGAGGTTAGCTTCACCTTCCTCACTGTAAACAGACTCTGAGATTAGCTTCACCTTCCTCAATGAAAACAGACTCTGAGATTAGTTTTACCTTCCTCAATGAAAACAGACTCTGAGATTAGTTTTACCTTCCTCAATGAAAACAGACTCTGAGATTAGTTTTACCTTCCTCAATGAAAACAGACTCTGAGATTAGTTTTACCTTCCTCAATGTAAACAGACTCTGAGATTAGCTTCAGCCTCTCCAATGTTAACAGACTCTGAGATTAGCTTCAGCCTCCCCAATGTTAACAGACTCTGAGATTAGCTTCAGCCTCTCCAATGTTAACAGACTCTGAGATTAGCTTCAGCCTCCTCAATGTAAACAGACTCTGAGATTAGCTTCAGCCTCCTCAATGTAAACAGACTCTGAGATTAGCTTCACCTTCCTCAATGTTAACAGACTCTGAGATTAGCTTCAGCCTCCTCAATGTAAACAGACTCTGAGATTAGCTTCACCTTCCTCAATGTAAACAGACTCTGAGATTAGCTTCACCTTCCTCAATGTAAACAGACTCTGAGATTAGTTTTACCTTCCTCAATGAAAACAGACTCTGAGATTAGTTTTACCTTCCTCAATGAAAACAGACTCTGAGATTAGCATCACCTTCCTCAATGTAAACAGACTCTGAGATTAGCTTCACCTTCCTCAATGTAAACAGACTCTGAGATTAGCTTCACCTTCCTCAATGTAAACAGACTCTGAGATTAGCTTCACCTTCCTCAATGTAAACAGACTCTGAGATTAGCTTCACCTTCCTCAATGTAAACAGACTCTGAGATTAGCTTCACCTTCCTCAATGTTAACAGACTCTGAGATTAGCTTCACCTTCCTCAATGTAAACAGACTCTGAGATTAGTTTTACCTTCCTCAATGTAAACAGACTCTGAGATTAGCTTCAGCCTCCCCAATGTTAACAGACTCTGAGATTAGCTTCAGCCTCTCCAATGTTAACAGACTGAGATTAGCTTCAGCCTCCCCAATGTTAACAGACTCTGAGATTAGCATCAGCCTCCCCAATGTTAACAGACTCTGAGATTAGCTTCAGCCTCTCCAATGTTAACAGACTCTGAGATTAGCTTCAGCCTCCCCAATGTTAACAGACTCTGAGATTAGCTTCAGCCTCTCCAATGTTAACAGACTCTGAGATTAGCTTCAGCCTCCCCAATGTTAACAGACTCTGAGATTAGTTTTACCTTCCTCAATGTAAACAGACTCTGAGATTAGCTTCAGCCTCTCCAATGTTAACAGACTCTGAGATTAGCTTCAGCCTCTCCAATGTTAACAGACTCTGAGATTAGCTTCAGCATCCCCAATGTTAACAGACTCTGAGATTAGCTTTACCTTCCTCAATGTAAACAGACTCTGAGATTAGTTTTACCTTCCTCAATGAAAACAGACTCTGAGATTAGCTTCACCTTCCTCAATGAAAACAGACTCTGAGATTAGCTTCACCTTCCTCAATGAAAACAGACTCTGAGATTAGCTTCACCTTCCTCAATGTTAACAGACTCTGAGATTAGTTTTACCTTCCTCAATGAAAACAGACTCTGAGATTAGCTTCACCTTCCTCAATGTTAACAGACTCTGAGATTAGCTTCACCTTCCTCAATGTTAACAGACTCTGAGATTAGCTTCACCTTCCTCAATGAAAACAGACTCTGAGATTAGCTTCACCTTCCTCAATGTTAACAGACTCTGAGATTAGTTTTACCTTCCTCAATGTAAACAGACTCTGAGATTAGCTTCACCTTCCTCAATGTAAACAGACTCTGAGATTAGCTTCACCTTCCTCAATGAAAACAGACTCTGAGATTAGCTTCACCTTCCTCAATGAAAACAGACTCTGAGATTAGCTTCACCTTCCTCAATGTAAACAGACTCTGAGATTAGCTTCACCTTCCTCAATGTAAACAGACTCTGAGATTAGCTTCACCTTCCTCAATGTAAACAGACTCTGAGATTAGCTTCACCTTCCTCAATGTTAACAGACTCTGAGATTAGCTTCACCTTCCTCAATGTAAACAGACTCTGAGATTAGTTTTACCTTCCTCAATGTAAACAGACTCTGAGATTAGCTTCAGCCTCCCCAATGTTAACAGACTCTGAGATTAGCTTCAGCCTCTCCAATGTTAACAGACTGAGATTAGCTTCAGCCTCCCCAATGTTAACAGACTCTGAGATTAGCATCAGCCTCCCCAATGTTAACAGACTCTGAGATTAGCTTCAGCCTCTCCAATGTTAACAGACTCTGAGATTAGCTTCAGCCTCCCCAATGTTAACAGACTCTGAGATTAGCTTCAGCCTCTCCAATGTTAACAGACTCTGAGATTAGCTTCAGCCTCCCCAATGTTAACAGACTCTGAGATTAGTTTTACCTTCCTCAATGTAAACAGACTCTGAGATTAGCTTCAGCCTCTCCAATGTTAACAGACTCTGAGATTAGCTTCAGCCTCTCCAATGTTAACAGACTCTGAGATTAGCTTCAGCATCCCCAATGTTAACAGACTCTGAGATTAGCTTTACCTTCCTCAATGTAAACAGACTCTGAGATTAGTTTTACCTTCCTCAATGAAAACAGACTCTGAGATTAGCTTCACCTTCCTCAATGAAAACAGACTCTGAGATTAGCTTCACCTTCCTCAATGAAAACAGACTCTGAGATTAGCTTCACCTTCCTCAATGTTAACAGACTCTGAGATTAGTTTTACCTTCCTCAATGAAAACAGACTCTGAGATTAGCTTCACCTTCCTCAATGTTAACAGACTCTGAGATTAGCTTCACCTTCCTCAATGTTAACAGACTCTGAGATTAGCTTCACCTTCCTCAATGAAAACAGACTCTGAGATTAGCTTCACCTACCTCAATGTTAACAGACTCTGAGATTAGTTTTACCTTCCTCAATGTAAACAGACTCTGAGATTAGCTTCACCTTCCTCAATGTAAACAGACTCTGAGATTAGCTTCACCTTCCTCAATGAAAACAGACTCTGAGATTAGCTTCACCTTCCTCAATGAAAACAGACTCTGAGATTAGCTTCACCTTCCTCAATGTAAACAGACTCTGAGATTAGCTTCACCTTCCTCAATGTAAACAGACTCTGAGATTAGCTTCACCTTCCTCAATGTAAACAGACTCTGAGATTAGCTTCACCTTCCTCAATGTAAACAGACTCTGAGATTAGCTTCACCTTCCTCAATGTAAACAGACTCTGAGATTAGCTTCACCTTCCTCAATGTAAACAGACTCTGAGATTAGCTTCACCTTCCTCAATGTAAACAGACTCTGAGATTAGCTTCACCTTCCTCAATGAAAACAGACTCTGAGATTAGTTTTACCTTCCTCAATGTAAACAGACTCTGAGATTAGCTTCACCTTTCTCAATGTAAACAGACTCTGAGATTAGCTTCACCTTCCTCAATGTAAACAGACTCTGAGATTAGCTTCACCTTCCTCAATGTTAACAGACTCTGAGATTAGCTTCACCTTCCTCAATGTAAACAGACTCTGAGATTAGCTTCACCTTCCTCAATGTTAACAGACTCTGAGATTAGCTTCACCTTCCTCAATGTTAACAGACTCTGAGATTAGCTTCACCTTCCTCAATGTAAACAGACTCTGAGATTAGCTTCACCTTCCTCAATGTAAACAGACTCTGAGATTAGCTTCACCTTCCTCAATGTAAACAGACTCTGAGATTAGCTTCACCTTCCTCAATGTAAACAGACTCTGAGGTTAGCTTCACCTTCCTCACTGTAAACAGACTCTGAGATTAGCTTCACCTTCCTCAATGAAAACAGACTCTGAGATTAGTTTTACCTTCCTCAATGAAAACAGACTCTGAGATTAGTTTTACCTTCCTCAATGAAAACAGACTCTGAGATTAGTTTTACCTTCCTCAATGAAAACAGACTCTGAGATTAGTTTTACCTTCCTCAATGTAAACAGACTCTGAGATTAGCTTCAGCCTCTCCAATGTTAACAGACTCTGAGATTAGCTTCAGCCTCCCCAATGTTAACAGACTCTGAGATTAGCTTCAGCCTCTCCAATGTTAACAGACTCTGAGATTAGCTTCAGCCTCCTCAATGTAAACAGACTCTGAGATTAGCTTCAGCCTCCTCAATGTAAACAGACTCTGAGATTAGCTTCACCTTCCTCAATGTTAACAGACTCTGAGATTAGCTTCAGCCTCCTCAATGTAAACAGACTCTGAGATTAGCTTCACCTTCCTCAATGTAAACAGACTCTGAGATTAGCTTCACCTTCCTCAATGTAAACAGACTCTGAGATTAGTTTTACCTTCCTCAATGAAAACAGACTCTGAGATTAGTTTTACCTTCCTCAATGAAAACAGACTCTGAGATTAGCATCACCTTCCTCAATGTAAACAGACTCTGAGATTAGCTTCACCTTCCTCAATGTAAACAGACTCTGAGATTAGCTTCACCTTCCTCAATGTAAACAGACTCTGAGATTAGCTTCACCTTCCTCAATGTAAACAGACTCTGAGATTAGCTTCACCTTCCTCAATGTAAACAGACTCTGAGATTAGCTTCACCTTCCTCAATGTTAACAGACTCTGAGATTAGCTTCACCTTCCTCAATGTAAACAGACTCTGAGATTAGCTTCACCTTCCTCAATGTAAACAGACTCTGAGATTAGCTTCACCTTCCTCAATGTAAACAGACTCTGAGATTAGCTTCACCTTCCTCAATGTAAACAGACTCTGAGATTAGCTTCACCTTCCTCAATGTAAACAGACTCTGAGATTAGCTTCACCTTCCTCAATGAAAACAGACTCTGAGATTAGTTTTACCTTCCTCAATGAAAACAGACTCTGAGATTAGTTTTACCTTCCTCAATGAAAACAGACTCTGAGATTAGTTTTACCTTCCTCAATGAAAACAGACTCTGAGATTAGTTTTACCTTCCTCAATGTAAACAGACTCTGAGATTAGCTTCACCTTCCTCAATGTAAACAGACTCTGAGATTAGCTTCACCTTCCTCAATGTAAACAGACTCTGAGATTAGCTTCACCTTCCTCAATGTAAACAGACTCTGAGATTAGCTTCACCTTCCTCAATGAAAACAGACTCTGAGATTAGTTTTACCTTCCTCAATGTAAACAGACTCTGAGATTAGCTTCACCTTCCTCAATGTAAACAGACTCTGAGATTAGCTTCACCTTCCTCAATGTAAACAGACTCTGAGATTAGCTTCACCTTCCTCAATGTTAACAGACTCTGAGATTAGCTTCACCTTCCTCAATGTAAACAGACTCTGAGATTAGCTTCACCTTCCTCAATGTTAACAGACTCTGAGATTAGCTTCACCTTCCTCAATGTTAACAGACTCTGAGATTAGCTTCACCTTCCTCAATGTAAACAGACTCTGAGATTAGCTTCACCTTCCTCAATGTAAACAGACTCTGAGATTAGCTTCACCTTCCTCAATGTAAACAGACTCTGAGATTAGCTTCACCTTCCTCAATGTAAACAGACTCTGAGATTAGCTTCACCTTCCTCAATGTAAACAGACTCTGAGATTAGCTTCACCTTCCTCAATGAAAACAGACTCTGAGATTAGTTTTACCTTCCTCAATGAAAACAGACTCTGAGATTAGTTTTACCTTCCTCAATGAAAACAGACTCTGAGATTAGTTGTACCTTCCTCAATGAAAACAGACTCTGAGATTAGTTTTACCTTCCTCAATGTAAACAGACTCTGAGATTAGCTTCACCTTCCTCAATGTAAACAGACTCTGAGATTAGCTTCACCTTCCTCAATGTAAACAGACTCTGAGATTAGCTTCACCTTCCTCAATGTAAACAGACTCTGAGATTAGCTTCACCTTCCTCAATGTAAACAGACTCTGAGATTAGTTTTACCTTCCTCAATGTAAACAGACTCTGAGATTAGCTTCAGCCTCTCCAATGTTAACAGACTCTGAGATTAGCTTCAGCCTCCCCAATGTTAACAGACTCTGAGATTAGCTTCAGCCTCTCCAATGTTAACAGACTCTGAGATTAGCTTCAGCCTCCTCAATGTAAACAGACTCTGAGATTAGCTTCAGCCTCCCCAATGTTAACAGACTCTGAGATTAGCTTCAGCCTCTCCAATGTTAACAGACTGAGATTAGCTTCAGCCTCCCCAATGTTAACAGACTCTGAGATTAGCATCAGCCTCCCCAATGTTAACAGACTCTGAGATTAGCTTCAGCCTCTCCAATGTTAACAGACTCTGAGATTAGCTTCAGCCTCCCCAATGTTAACAGACTCTGAGATTAGCTTCAGCCTCTCCAATGTTAACAGACTCTGAGATTAGCTTCAGCCTCCCCAATGTTAACAGACTCTGAGATTAGTTTTACCTTCCTCAATGTAAACAGACTCTGAGATTAGCTTCAGCCTCTCCAATGTTAACAGACTCTGAGATTAGCTTCAGCCTCTCCAATGTTAACAGACTCTGAGATTAGCTTCAGCATCCCCAATGTTAACAGACTCTGAGATTAGCTTTACCTTCCTCAATGTAAACAGACTCTGAGATTAGTTTTACCTTCCTCAATGAAAACAGACTCTGAGATTAGCTTCACCTTCCTCAATGAAAACAGACTCTGAGATTAGCTTCACCTTCCTCAATGAAAACAGACTCTGAGATTAGCTTCACCTTCCTCAATGTTAACAGACTCTGAGATTAGTTTTACCTTCCTCAATGAAAACAGACTCTGAGATTAGCTTCACCTTCCTCAATGTTAACAGACTCTGAGATTAGCTTCACCTTCCTCAATGTTAACAGACTCTGAGATTAGCTTCACCTTCCTCAATGAAAACAGACTCTGAGATTAGCTTCACCTTCCTCAATGTTAACAGACTCTGAGATTAGTTTTACCTTCCTCAATGTAAACAGACTCTGAGATTAGCTTCACCTTCCTCAATGTAAACAGACTCTGAGATTAGCTTCACCTTCCTCAATGAAAACAGACTCTGAGATTAGCTTCACCTTCCTCAATGAAAACAGACTCTGAGATTAGCTTCACCTTCCTCAATGTAAACAGACTCTGAGATTAGCTTCACCTTCCTCAATGTAAACAGACTCTGAGATTAGCTTCACCTTCCTCAATGTAAACAGACTCTGAGATTAGCTTCACCTTCCTCAATGTTAACAGACTCTGAGATTAGCTTCACCTTCCTCAATGTAAACAGACTCTGAGATTAGTTTTACCTTCCTCAATGTAAACAGACTCTGAGATTAGCTTCAGCCTCCCCAATGTTAACAGACTCTGAGATTAGCTTCAGCCTCTCCAATGTTAACAGACTGAGATTAGCTTCAGCCTCCCCAATGTTAACAGACTCTGAGATTAGCATCAGCCTCCCCAATGTTAACAGACTCTGAGATTAGCTTCAGCCTCTCCAATGTTAACAGACTCTGAGATTAGCTTCAGCCTCCCCAATGTTAACAGACTCTGAGATTAGCTTCAGCCTCTCCAATGTTAACAGACTCTGAGATTAGCTTCAGCCTCCCCAATGTTAACAGACTCTGAGATTAGTTTTACCTTCCTCAATGTAAACAGACTCTGAGATTAGCTTCAGCCTCTCCAATGTTAACAGACTCTGAGATTAGCTTCAGCCTCTCCAATGTTAACAGACTCTGAGATTAGCTTCAGCATCCCCAATGTTAACAGACTCTGAGATTAGCTTTACCTTCCTCAATGTAAACAGACTCTGAGATTAGTTTTACCTTCCTCAATGAAAACAGACTCTGAGATTAGCTTCACCTTCCTCAATGAAAACAGACTCTGAGATTAGCTTCACCTTCCTCAATGAAAACAGACTCTGAGATTAGCTTCACCTTCCTCAATGTTAACAGACTCTGAGATTAGTTTTACCTTCCTCAATGAAAACAGACTCTGAGATTAGCTTCACCTTCCTCAATGTTAACAGACTCTGAGATTAGCTTCACCTTCCTCAATGTTAACAGACTCTGAGATTAGCTTCACCTTCCTCAATGAAAACAGACTCTGAGATTAGCTTCACCTTCCTCAATGTTAACAGACTCTGAGATTAGTTTTACCTTCCTCAATGTAAACAGACTCTGAGATTAGCTTCACCTTCCTCAATGTAAACAGACTCTGAGATTAGCTTCACCTTCCTCAATGAAAACAGACTCTGAGATTAGCTTCACCTTCCTCAATGAAAACAGACTCTGAGATTAGCTTCACCTTCCTCAATGTAAACAGACTCTGAGATTAGCTTCACCTTCCTCAATGTAAACAGACTCTGAGATTAGCTTCACCTTCCTCAATGTAAACAGACTCTGAGATTAGCTTCACCTTCCTCAATGTAAACAGACTCTGAGATTAGCTTCACCTTCCTCAATGTAAACAGACTCTGAGATTAGCTTCACCTTCCTCAATGTAAACAGACTCTGAGATTAGCTTCACCTTCCTCAATGTAAACAGACTCTGAGATTAGCTTCACCTTCCTCAATGAAAACAGACTCTGAGATTAGTTTTACCTTCCTCAATGTAAACAGACTCTGAGATTAGCTTCACCTTTCTCAATGTAAACAGACTCTGAGATTAGCTTCACCTTCCTCAATGTAAACAGACTCTGAGATTAGCTTCACCTTCCTCAATGTTAACAGACTCTGAGATTAGCTTCACCTTCCTCAATGTAAACAGACTCTGAGATTAGCTTCACCTTCCTCAATGTTAACAGACTCTGAGATTAGCTTCACCTTCCTCAATGTTAACAGACTCTGAGATTAGCTTCACCTTCCTCAATGTAAACAGACTCTGAGATTAGCTTCACCTTCCTCAATGTAAACAGACTCTGAGATTAGCTTCACCTTCCTCAATGTAAACAGACTCTGAGATTAGCTTCACCTTCCTCAATGTAAACAGACTCTGAGGTTAGCTTCACCTTCCTCACTGTAAACAGACTCTGAGATTAGCTTCACCTTCCTCAATGAAAACAGACTCTGAGATTAGTTTTACCTTCCTCAATGAAAACAGACTCTGAGATTAGTTTTACCTTCCTCAATGAAAACAGACTCTGAGATTAGTTTTACCTTCCTCAATGAAAACAGACTCTGAGATTAGTTTTACCTTCCTCAATGTAAACAGACTCTGAGATTAGCTTCAGCCTCTCCAATGTTAACAGACTCTGAGATTAGCTTCAGCCTCCCCAATGTTAACAGACTCTGAGATTAGCTTCAGCCTCTCCAATGTTAACAGACTCTGAGATTAGCTTCAGCCTCCTCAATGTAAACAGACTCTGAGATTAGCTTCAGCCTCCTCAATGTAAACAGACTCTGAGATTAGCTTCACCTTCCTCAATGTTAACAGACTCTGAGATTAGCTTCAGCCTCCTCAATGTAAACAGACTCTGAGATTAGCTTCACCTTCCTCAATGTAAACAGACTCTGAGATTAGCTTCACCTTCCTCAATGTAAACAGACTCTGAGATTAGTTTTACCTTCCTCAATGAAAACAGACTCTGAGATTAGTTTTACCTTCCTCAATGAAAACAGACTCTGAGATTAGCATCACCTTCCTCAATGTAAACAGACTCTGAGATTAGCTTCACCTTCCTCAATGTAAACAGACTCTGAGATTAGCTTCACCTTCCTCAATGTAAACAGACTCTGAGATTAGCTTCACCTTCCTCAATGTAAACAGACTCTGAGATTAGCTTCACCTTCCTCAATGTAAACAGACTCTGAGATTAGCTTCACCTTCCTCAATGTTAACAGACTCTGAGATTAGCTTCACCTTCCTCAATGTTAACAGACTCTGAGATTAGCTTCACCTTCCTCAATGTTAACAGACTCTGAGATTAGCTTCACCTTCCTCAATGTAAACAGACTCTGAGATTAGCTTCACCTTCCTCAATGTAAACAGACTCTGAGATTAGCTTCACCTTCCTCAATGTAAACAGACTCTGAGATTAGCTTCAACTTCCTCAATGTAAACAGACTCTGAGATTAGCTTCACCTTCCTCAATGTAAACAGACTCTGAGATTAGCTTCACCTTCCTCAATGAAAACAGACTCTGAGATTAGTTTTACCTTCCTCAATGAAAACAGACTCTGAGATTAGTTTTACCTTCCTCAATGAAAACAGACTCTGAGATTAGTTTTACCTTCCTCAATGAAAACAGACTCTGAGATTAGTTTTACCTTCCTCAATGTAAACAGACTCTGAGATTAGCTTCACCTTCCTCAATGTAAACAGACTCTGAGATTAGCTTCACCTTCCTCAATGTAAACAGACTCTGAGATTAGCTTCACCTTCCTCAATGTAAACAGACTCTGAGATTAGCTTCACCTTCCTCAATGAAAACAGACTCTGAGATTAGTTTTACCTTCCTCAATGTAAACAGACTCTGAGATTAGCTTCACCTTCCTCAATGTAAACAGACTCTGAGATTAGCTTCACCTTCCTCAATGTAAACAGACTCTGAGATTAGCTTCACCTTCCTCAATGTTAACAGACTCTGAGATTAGCTTCACCTTCCTCAATGTAAACAGACTCTGAGATTAGCTTCACCTTCCTCAATGTTAACAGACTCTGAGATTAGCTTCACCTTCCTCAATGTTAACAGACTCTGAGATTAGCTTCACCTTCCTCAATGTAAACAGACTCTGAGATTAGCTTCACCTTCCTCAATGTAAACAGACTCTGAGATTAGCTTCACCTTCCTCAATGTAAACAGACTCTGAGATTAGCTTCACCTTCCTCAATGTAAACAGACTCTGAGATTAGCTTCACCTTCCTCAATGTAAACAGACTCTGAGATTAGCTTCACCTTCCTCAATGAAAACAGACTCTGAGATTAGTTTTACCTTCCTCAATGAAAACAGACTCTGAGATTAGTTTTACCTTCCTCAATGAAAACAGACTCTGAGATTAGTTTTACCTTCCTCAATGAAAACAGACTCTGAGATTAGTTTTACCTTCCTCAATGTAAACAGACTCTGAGATTAGCTTCACCTTCCTCAATGTAAACAGACTCTGAGATTAGCTTCACCTTCCTCAATGTAAACAGACTCTGAGATTAGCTTCACCTTCCTCAATGTAAACAGACTCTGAGATTAGCTTCACCTTCCTCAATGTAAACAGACTCTGAGATTAGCTTCACCTTCCTCAATGAAAACAGACTCTGAGATTAGTTTTACCTTCCTCAATGAAAACAGACTCTGAGATTAGTTTTACCTTCCTCAATGAAAACAGACTCTGAGATTAGTTTTACCTTCCTCAATGAAAACAGACTCTGAGATTAGTTTTACCTTCCTCAATGTAAACAGACTCTGAGATTAGCTTTACCTTCCTCAATGTAAACAGACTCTGAGATTAGCTTCACCTTCCTCAATGTAAACAGACTCTGAGATTAGCTTCACCTTCCTCAATGTAAACAGACTCTGAGATTAGCTTCACCTTCCTCAATGAAAACAGACTCTGAGATTAGTTTTACCTTCCTCAATGTAAACAGACTCTGAGATTAGCTTCACCTTCCTCAATGTAAACAGACTCTGAGATTAGCTTCACCTTCCTCAATGTAAACAGACTCTGAGATTAGCTTCACCTTCCTCAATGTTAACAGACTCTGAGATTAGCTTCACCTTCCTCAATGTAAACAGACTCTGAGATTAGCTTCACCTTCCTCAATGTTAACAGACTCTGAGATTAGCTTCACCTTCCTCAATGTTAACAGACTCTGAGATTAGCTTCACCTTCCTCAATGTAAACAGACTCTGAGATTAGCTTCACCTTCCTCAATGTAAACAGACTCTGAGATTAGCTTCACCTTCCTCAATGTAAACAGACTCTGAGATTAGCTTCACCTTCCTCAATGTAAACAGACTCTGAGATTAGCTTCACCTTCCTCAATGTAAACAGACTCTGAGATTAGCTTCACCTTCCTCAATGAAAACAGACTCTGAGATTAGTTTTACCTTCCTCAATGAAAACAGACTCTGAGATTAGTTTTACCTTCCTCAATGAAAACAGACTCTGAGATTAGTTTTACCTTCCTCAATGAAAACAGACTCTGAGATTAGTTTTACCTTCCTCAATGTAAACAGACTCTGAGATTAGCTTCACCTTCCTCAATGTAAACAGACTCTGAGATTAGCTTCACCTTCCTCAATGTAAACAGACTCTGAGATTAGCTTCACCTTCCTCAATGTAAACAGACTCTGAGATTAGCTTCACCTTCCTCAATGTAAACAGACTCTGAGATTAGCTTCACCTTCCTCAATGTAAACAGACTCTGAGATTAGCTTCACCTTCCTCAATGTTAACAGACTCTGAGATTAGCTTCACCTTCCTCAATGTAAACAGATTCTGAGATTAGCTTCACCTTCCTCAATGTAAACAGACTCTGAGATTAGCTTCACCTTCCTCAATGTAAACAGACTCTGAGATTAGCTTCACCTTCCTCAATGTAAACAGACTCTGAGATTAGCTTCACCTTCCTCAATGTAAACAGACTCTGAGATTAGCTTCACCTTCCTCAATGTAAACAGACTCTGAGATTAGCTTCACCTTCCTCAATGTTAACAGACTCTGAGATTAGCTTCAGCCTCCTCAATGTTAACAGACTCTGAGATTAGCTTCAGCCTCCTCAATGTTAACAGACTCTGAGATTAGCTTCAGCCTCTCCAATGTTAACAGACTCTGAGATTAGCTTCAGCCTCCCCAATGTTAACAGACTCTGAGATTAGCATCAGCCTCCCCAATGTTAACAGACTCTGAGATTAGCTTTACCTTCCTCAATTTAAACAGACTCTGAGATTAGTTTTACCTTCCTCAATGAAAACAGACTCTGAGATTAGCTTCACCTTCCTCAATGAAAACAGACTCTGAGATTAGCTTCACCTTCCTCAATGAAAACAGACTCTGAGATTAGCTTCACCTTCCTCAATGTTAACAGACTCTGAGATTAGTTTTACCTTCCTCAATGAAAACAGACTCTGAGATTAGCTTCACCTTCCTCAATGTAAACAGACTCTGAGATTAGCTTCACCTTCCTCAATGAAAACAGACTCTGAGATTAGCTTCACCTTCCTCAATGTAAACAGACTCTGAGATTAGCTTCACCTTCCTCAATGTTAACAGACTCTGAGATTAGCTTCAGCCTCCTCAATGTTAACAGATTAGCTTCAGCCTCCTCAATGTTAACAGACTCTGAGATTAGCTTCAGCCTCTCCAATGTTAACAGACTCTGAGATTAGCTTCAGCCTCCCCAATGTTAACAGACTCTGAGATTAGCTTCAGCCTCTCCAATGTTAACAGACTCTGAGATTAGCTTCAGCCTCTCCAATGTTAACAGACTCTGAGATTAGCTTCAGCCTCCTCAATGTAAACAGACTCTGAGATTAGCTTCAGCCTCCTCAATGTAAACAGACTCTGAGATTAGCTTCACCTTCCTCAATGTTAACAGACTCTGAGATTAGCTTCAGCCTCCTCAATGTAAACAGACTCTGAGATTAGCTTCACCTTCCTCAATGTAAACAGACTCTGAGATTAGCTTCACCTTCCTCAATGTAAACAGACTCTGAGATTAGCTTCACCTTCCTCAATGTAAACAGACTCTGAGATTAGCTTCACCTTCCTCAATGTAAACAGACTCTGAGATTAGCTTCAGCCTCCTCAATGTAAACAGACTCTGAGATTAGCTTCACCTTCCTCAATGTAAACAGACTCTGAGATTAGCTTCAGCCTCCCCAATGTAAACAGACTCTTCACACCAACATTACCCAGCTGCTGTACTCCAGTTGTTGCTATGGTTATACTGTAGGTTATACTGTAGGTTATACTGTAGGCTATACTGTAGGTTATACTGTAGGTTATACTGTAGGTTATACTGTAGGCTATACTGTAGGTTATACTGTAGGTTATACTGTAGGCTATACTGTAGGTTATACTGTAGGTTATACTGTAGGTTATACTGTAGGTTATGCTGTAGGTTATACTGTAGGCTATACTGTAGGTTATACTGTAGGTTATACTGTAGGTTATACTGTAGGCTGGAAGAGGACAGGATTAAGCTATACTGTAAATTATACTGTAGGTTATACTGTAGGCTGGAAGAGGACAGGATTAAGCTATACTGTAAATTATACTGTAGGTTATACTGTAGGTTATACTGTTGGCTATACTGTAGGCTATACTGTAGGCTATACTGTAGGCTGGAAGAGGACAGGATTAAGCTATACTGTAAATTATACTGTAGGTTATACTGTAGGTTATACTGTAGGCTATACTGTAGGTTATACTGTAGGTTATACTGTAGGCTGGAAGAGGACTGGATTAAGCTATACTGTAGGTTATACTGTAGGTTGGAAGACGACAGGATCACAGTGTGAGAGGGTTTTGTGTCCGGACACTCCTGCAGACGTCTTTGTTACAGCATCAGTGCTGTGACTCTAAAGGCTGGGATGGGCACACACACACACACACACACACACACACACACACACACACACACACACACACACACACACACAGACATACACACGCACACAGACACATACACACAGACACAAACAGACACGTACACACACACACACACATACACGCACACACACACATGCACACACACATGCACGCACGCTCCCACACACACACACACACAGGCTGAGATGACCACCCACCCACACACACACACACGCACACAGACATACATACGCACACAGACACATACACACAGACACAAACAGACATGTACACACACACACACACACACACATGCTGAGATGAGCACCCACACACACACACACACACACACGCACACACACAGACATACACACGCACACAGACACACACACACTCACACAAACAGGCTGAGATAGCCACTGTGTTCTGGCTGATAGATTGCAGGAGACACTGGGAGCGTGGGGGACATTTCAGCAGCTGTTTTCTACATACAGCTGCTTCGCCACAGACAGGGCACTTCGCATCATACTCAACTAGTGTGTGTTTGTGGGGACGAGTTGGGATGGGGTGGTTTGTGCTTGTGTGTGTGTGTGTGTGCGTGTGTGTGTTAAAATATGTTTTTGTGCCTAACCCACATAAAGGGAATCAAAACAGACACTCAAGGGCACCTCTAGACTAGACATTAGTTTCTATGTACAGTGTCAGTCAAAAGTTTGGATACACCTACTCATTCAAGGGTTCTAGAACACCTACTCATTCAAGGGTTCTAGAACACCTACTCATTTCAGGGTTCTAGAACATCTACTCATTCAAGGGTTTTTCTTTGTTTTTACTATTTTCTACATGGTAGAATAACAGTGAAGACATCAAAACTATGAAATAACACATATGGAATCATGTAGTAACCAAAAAAGTGTTAAACAAATATATTTTAGATTCTTCAAAGTAGCCACCCTTTGCCTTGATGACAGATTTGCACACTCTTGGTATTCTCTCAACCAGCTTCATGAGCTAGTCACCTGGAATACATTTCAATTAACAGGTGTGCCTTGTTAAAAGTGAATTTGTGGAATTTATTTTCTTCTTAAAGCGAAAGGAAAGGAGAGGTTAGGAAAGGAGAGGAGAGGAGAGGAGAGGAGAGGAGAGGAGAGGAGAGGAGAGGAGAGGAGAGGAGAGGAGAGGAGAGGAGAGGAGAGGGTGAAACCCACTGTCATCTGAGCTAGTGTCACAGGGAAGTGGAAGTTGAAGCTGACGCGGGCTTGACACTCAGACCATGTGACAGGGAAGACCCAGGGTGGGCGGCCCCCTTCAATATTAACTCTCATTTGGAGTGCAGCTGTGTCTGTAGTGTGTATGTGTACACTATGAAACATTGAACAAAGCAGCTGCCATGGATCCAGTACCATTGCACCACAGCTTTCAATGTCTATTAATGCTACTCCCCAGTCACAGCCCACACACACGCATACAAACACACACACGCATACACACAGGACCGTGGTTGCTCACCACCCATACTACTCATCGGCACCAGCGTCAGAAGGTCTGTGGGGGTCGATGTTGGAGACATGTTGGTGTCTTAGGGATATTCTGAAGGCTTCTCTTTTCATGACCGATCCATCAAAGTGTGTAGCGTACATTTAGGGCCAACGAGACAACGAGACGAGAGAGAGAGAGATCACAACGGACAATGATGTGGCCGTGTGAGAGGAGAAAGTGAACTGACGGAGACCATATTTATTGGAAAGATGCAGAAAGATAACCCTGGTGATGACATTAACCCTGCTGCTTTGTAGATGCACCTATTACACCACTCCAAGAAACCCCCCCAAAAATGTATTATTTCGAAACATGGCCATTTCTCAGGCAAGAATTTTGCCAGAACTGTCTGCGACTGGTCTAAGTTGGGAGAGGAAAACAACTGAAAATGAGTTGTTATTGGCATCTACTGCATCTTGCCTATGCCGTTCGGCCATCGCTCATTCATATATTTTTTATGTACATATTCTTATTCATTCCTTTATACTTGTGTGTACAAGGTAGTAGTTGTGGAATTGTTAGGTTAGATTACTCGATGGTTAGATTACTGTACGGTCGGAACTAGAAGCACAAGAATTTCGCTCATTAACATCTGCTAACCATGTGTATGTGACTAATACAATTTGATTTGATTTGATTTGAGCTTTGGAACACTCTTTGTTTTTGTAGACCAAAACTCCACTTTCTGGCACCTACTTCTATATCCTGTACAAAGGCACTGAAATCCCAAGTGGCGCTGCGGTCTAAGGCACTGCATCTCAGTACCAAGAGGTGTTACTACGGTCCCTGGTTCAAATCCAGGCTGTATCACATCCGGCCGTCATTGGGAGTTCCATAGGGCGGCGCACAAATGGCCCAGCGTCGTCCGGGTTTGGCCGGGGTAGGCCGTCATTAAGAATTTGTTCTGAACTGACTTGCCTCGCTAAAATGAAGGTTACGTTTAAAAAAATGAATATATATTTTGTCTTGCCCATTCACCCTCTGAATGGCGCAGACATGTTGCATGGATTGCATTGTCTCAAGGCTTAAAAATCCTTCTTTAACCTGTCTCCTCCCCCTTCATCTACACTGATTGAAGAGGATTTAACAAGTGACATCAATAAGGGATCATAGCTTTCACCTGGATTCACCTGGTCAGCTTATGTCATGGAGAGAGCAGGTGTTCTTAATGTTTTGTACACTCAGTGTATATAAAGTACAAGAAAGTCATATTCTTGAGCGCATTTAGTCTGTTGCAAAAACAAGGGGTTAAATAAGTGTCCGGAAAAACGTACACGTTTCCTGAGCTGTCTTAGATCTCCTATATATAGGACAGACACTTTAAAACCTTATTCCTTAAGATATTATTTTTTTCTGTACATTTTTTTTACATTTATAAATGTGTCATTCAATGCTTTTCTACGGGTGATGGTAGTAAAGGCCAAATTCAATATTTTTTTCAAATCATTTGAAAATAGTTTTTTTGCTTTAAATATTCTAAAATCGAAACGTTAAATGATTCATGGCATGAACATTTTAGAACAAATTTCATATGTTAGCTCAGTGACAATTTACATTCCTCCATAAAACACGAAGAGATTGTGTAATGTTAAGAAATACGATAAAGCAAAACTTAGCGAAATTCCCCACCCCTTAATAAATGGAAACTCTAAGCCAAATGACCCCTCACCTTACGGAGTTCTAAACACCTGAATCAGGGATCTGTTCTAACGACCAGCGCTGAAACAAAATATGTGAAATTGGGAAAACGGTCTGTTTTTACATACGCTAACGATACCATCCTAAGTGAGGTCCACAAGAGAATGAATTGTATCTTTTGTCCTTCCGCCCTCCGTATCTCTCTGTAGCCGTATCTCTCTGTAGCCGTATCTTTCTGTAGCCGTATCTCTCTGTAGCCGTATCTCTCTGTAGCCGTATCTCTCTGTAGCCGTATCTCTCTGTAGCCGTATCTCTCTGTAGCCGTATCTCTCTGAAGGCTACAGCGAATCTCCTTTCATTTTACGTCTTGCCCGGTTACCAAGACGATGACAAGCTGTACTTTTTTTTTAAATTAAGAAAAAAAATAAAAAAATCCTGAGGCGTGTACAACTAAAACCCTACCTCCCCTCTGAGACCAGGCTAATGTATCTGAGCCTGAGTAGAGCGAGTAGCAATAAAACAGTTGTCTGTGATTTCTAGTGGCAGGCAGAGAGCACCTGCACAGTGCTGCTGTGTTCCTGAGAGCAGGTCTCCTGTGTCGTCGGACCCCTGGAGTAACACTGCTGTGGTACAATCTCCTAGACACACACACACACACACACACACACACACACACACACACACACACACACACACACACACACCGCTCAGTGTCAATGACGGATTGAAAGGCTAATAGCCCTGAATAATTAAACTGAGGCAGGAGTCAGTCGAGTATAATAACAGGATGTGTGTGTGTGTGTGTGTGTGTGTGTGTGTGTGTGTGTGTGTGTGTGTGTGTGTGTGTGTGTGTGTGTGTGTGTGTGTGTGTGTGTGTGTGTGTGTCTGTCTGTCGTATAACGGCAGGGGGGGTTGTGTTGTAATGCTGCATTGGTTTCAACAGAACAATTATCAACATGGGCTATTACACTTTGTAATATCAGCCTGTGTTATGTAGAACAAACTAATTTAATTGAATAGGGAATCAAGTCAGCTCTATTTGTGACATTTCTACCTGCTATGTCTACCTACTGAACGTGGAGCAGGTGTTATTGGATGAAGAACAAACCATTCATTGCGAGGGGGGGGGTTCAAAATGTCCCCTCTATATATATTGAGCTCAACCAGGAAACAATGAAAGGCAGTCATTTGCATCTATCATTTACAATCATATGCCGGTCCATTAGCAATTAGCCTCTCCCTTCACTTCCTTCCTTCAAATTAGCAATTAGGCTCTCCCTTCACTTCCTTCCTTCAAGTTAGCAATTAGCCTCTCCCTTCACTTCCTTCCTTTCAAATGAGCAATTAGCATCTCCCTTCACTTCCTTCCTTTCAAAATGAGCAATTAGCATCTTCCTTCACTTCCTTCAAATGAGCAATTAGCATCACCTTGGCATGAAGAGATGACTGAATGGTTAACCCGATTCAGACATATCCATGTACCGTACCATGAATTAGATTTGTCACCTGTTAAGGTATGGTTTGTACATTTGAAAATGTGTAAATGCATGAGCAGGTTTAAGGAAAAGAGACGATGCTAAGTCGGTTAGCATCGATTGAGGTTTTTGTGGATTTATATGATTCATATGAATGCTTCCACTCAGTGTTTGAGATCAATTGTTTATTTTATTTTAAACTGCAAAACCCTTTACGCACCACTGCACTTTGTATACCAGGGTTGGCTGGCCTTCTCTAGTCACGCGTAGGCTCAGGCACTGGTATACTTTTATTTACAAAGCCATTTTGGGTTTACTAACCTTTTTATTTGGGCATTTTTATTGTTCAGAAATGTGGTGGGTCGTCTCTTCGTTCGCTGGGCTTTATCCTGCTAACTGTTCCAAATGTCCGAACTGAATTTGGTAAAAGGGTTTTTATGTCCTCTGCGCCATCGTCTTGGAATGCCTTACAAAATACTTTTAAACTGGAAGAACTTGTCCCGATTGGTGTTTTTAAATCACTGATGAAGGATCTTGAGACTGATTCCCTGACCTGTCAATATTTTTAATTAGCTGTTTTATGATTTTGTTTTACTCTTGTGAGTTCTATGGTTTTTACTAGATTACTTGTAATTTTTCATGTTGTCTGTCTGTAATGTTTTTGTAATGACTTGGCGCTGCCTATCTTCGCCAGGACGTTCTTGAAAAATAGATTTTAAATCTCAATGAGCCCTTCCTGGTTAAATAAAGGCTAAATAAATATACATTGTAAAAACAAGTTGATAAAGATTCCAGATGTTTTGTCAGTATATTTTGCAAATGGACACTATGCTTGTAACAACACAAATTTAAGATAACAAAGGAAAAAAAAAATGCTGATTTTTCAAAGTCGCACAAACAGTCTCTTTGGATGTACTTGAAATCAGCAGCAAAGGGAATCAAATCAAAGTGTACTGGTCGCATGCACAGTTCATGCACAGTTCATACACAGTTCATACACAGTTCATGCACAGTTCATGCACAGTTCATACACAGTTCATAGACAGTTCATGCACAGTTCATGCACAGTTCATGCACAGTTTATGCACAGTTCATGCACAGTTCATACACAGTTCATAGACAGTTCATAGACAGTTCACACACAGTTCATACACAGTTCATACACAGTTCATACACAGTTCATACACAGTTTATGCACAGTTTATGCACAGATCATGCACAGTTCATACACAGTTTATGCACAGTTCATACACAGTTTATACACAGTTCATATACAGTTCAAACACAGTTCATACACAGTTCATACACAGTTTATGCACAGTTCATACACAGTTCATACACAGTTCATACACAGTTCATACACAGTTCATGCACAGTTCATGCACAGTTCATACACAGTTCATTCACAGTTCATGCACAGTTCATACACAGTTCAGACACAGTTCATACACAGTTCATACACAGTTCATACACAGTTCATACACAGTTTATACACAGTTTATACACAGTTTATACACAGTTTATACACAGTTCATACACAGTTCATATACAGTTCATACACAGTTCATACACAGTTCATACACAGTTCATACACAGTTCACACACAGTTCATACACAGTTCATACACAGTTTAGCAGATGTTATGCAGCCAAATGATTGTGTTAACTCCAACAGTGTAGTAGAATATCAAACAAATATACAAATAATTACAACATTTTAAACAAGAAATTAAGAATATTAGAACAAATCCAATTAAGAATCCAAATAAAATTGTACCAACAATCCAAATGACTATCTACGCATCAGATTTACACAAGACATACTAAGAATGATATGGTCTGGAGATAGAAGCTGTTCAACAGTCTGATGGTAATAGAAGCTGTTCAACAGTCAGATGGTGATAGAAGCTGTTCAACAGTCTGATGGTGATAGAAGCTGTTCAACAGTCTGATGGTAATAGAAGCTGTTCAACAGTCTGATGGAGATAGAAGCTGTTCAACAGCCTGATGGTAATAGAAGCTGTTCAACAGTCTGATGGTGATAGAAGCTGTTCAACAGTCTGATGATAATAGAAGCTGTTCAACAGTCTGATGGTGATAGAAGCTGTTCAACAGTCTGATGGTGATAGAAGCTGTTAACAGGTTGATGGTCTGGAGATAGAAGCTGTTCAACAGTCTGACGATCTGGTGATAGAAGCAGTTCAACAGTCTGGTGGTGATAGAAGCTGTTCAACAGTCTGATGGTTATAGAAGCTGTTCAACAGTCTGATGTCCTCGGGATAGAAGCTGTTCAACAGTCTGACGATCTGGTGATAGAAGCTGTTCAACAGTCTGATGGCCTCGGGATAGAAGCTGTTCAACAGTCTGATGGCCTCGGGATAGAAGCTGTTCAACAGTCTGATGGCCTGTTGATAGAAGCTGTTTCTCAAGTTCTTCGTCCCAGCTCTGATGCTCTCATACCGTCTCTTTCTACCAGACGGTAGCAGAGTGAACAGTCTGTGGCTCGGGTGGCTGATGTCCTTAATGATCTTGACTTTCCTTCAACACAGCGTTCTGTAAATGTCCTGGAGGACACGTTGGTGCGTATTCTAAGCTTTAGGGCCTGACTGTATGCTCGCCAAATACATGTCAATCGCCAAATCGCCAAATTTTCGGGAACTTGGCCGGAAAAGGTAACGTTGATCCACTGAAGCAAAAAGGACCATGTCGAAGTTTAATTCAGTACGAGAACAGCTGCTAATGAGGAGAAGGGAGAGGCAGGACTTGCAGTGTGATCTGCATCAGAAATAGGAGTGACTTCTATTTTAGCCCTTGGCAACGCAGACGCTCGTTGGCGCGCGCGACCATTGTGGGTGCAATAATTGAATAACATGGACTTCTAAATTTGTTTTGCAACGCTCGTGCATGCGACGTGTCAAGTCTGGTCAGCATGTAACAGTCCCCTAGAAGCCTACCATTTACTATGTACAAACCCAGCATGGGACAGAGCTGCAGGAGTTGTGACCCGTTTTTGTTGGTTGTTTTGTCATAATTGTGTCTAAGGGGGCATATTTTCCAGGTAGGTGTTTGTCCCCGTGTGCTAAGAGTATCAGGTTCTTGTCCAATACTGCCATTTAGGTCGCTCCCTGACTGTCTCCTCTCAGCTTTCATTGTAATTGGCCTCTTTGAAAACACTGATAGATAGTGCTAACACAGCAGCCGTAGCAGAGCTTCTGTAACAAAGCTTCTTCCCCCTGAGGCCTCTGGGTAAAGGGGAAACATAATGTAATCTTGCTGTAAAGCTAAGCAGATCGGCCACTGAGCACCCTTCATGCAGTCCAGCTTAACATGAAGAAGATTAAATTAATTAAACATTCCCTGATGGCCAAACCTCAGGATTAGCATTAGATTAGCATTAGGCGCTAACTCGCTAAGCCTCACTAACTATTCCTCACTAACTCGCTAAGCTTCACTAACTCTCTAAGCCTCACTAACTCTCTATGCCTCACTAACTCGCTAAGCCTCACTAACTTGCTAAGCCTCACTAACTTTCTAAGCCTCACTAACTTGCTAAGCCTCACTAACTCGCTAAGCCTCACTAACTCTCTAAGCCTCACTAACTCTCTATGCCTCACTAACTCGCTAAGCCTCACTAACTCTCTATGCCTCACTAACTCGCTAAACCTCACTAACTCCCTAAGCCTCACTAACTCGCTAAGCTTCACTAACTCTCTAAGTCTCACTAACTCGCTAAACCTCACTAGCTCGCTAAGCCTCACTAACTCGCTATGCCTCACTAACTCGCTAAACCTCACTAACCCGCTAAGCCTCACTAACTCGCTAAGCCTCACTAACTCGCCAAGCCTCACTAACTCGCTAAGCCTCACTAACTCTCTATGCCTCACTAACTCTCTAAACCTCACTAACTCGTGTCATATATACACATATTCATATACATAGCTCATATATCAAGCACATATATTAAGCCGCCTGACTCAAGTCATTGCACGCACCCCTGTCAAAACAGGAAGCACCCTACCCCCAGCCATAAACTGCCAGTTTCAGTGCCCCCTATCTCACGCTTCCTTGACACACAAACATTTCATGAGCACTGCACACTCACACTCCACCCCCCTCTACTGGCCGGGTGCCAACAGCAGAGGACTCTGCTGTGCACCAATGGGGCTCCTGCTCTGGCTGGAGAGGGTAACCCCCCCCAAGAGTGTTATAGGGACCCAGTCAGTCAGCATTGTGGAGGACAGGGTAACCCCCCCCAGAGTGTTATAGGTATCCAGTCAGTCAGTATAGTGGAGGACAGGGTAACCCCCCCCCCCCCCCCAGAGTGTTATAGGGACCCAGTCAGTCAGCATAGTGGAGGACAGGGTAACCCCCCCCCCCCCCCCCAGAGTGTTATAGGGACCCAGTCAGTCAGTATAGTGGAGGACAGGGTAACCCCCCCCCCCCCAGAGTGTTATAGGGACCCAGTCAGTCAGCATAGTGGAGGACAGGGTAACCCCCCCCCCCCCCCCCCCCCAGAGTGTTATAGGGACCCAGTCAGTCAGTATAGTGGAGGACAGGGTAACCCCCCCCCCCCCCCCCCCCAGAGTGTTATAGGGACCCAGTCAGTCAGCATAGTGGAGGACAGGGTAACCCCCCCCCCCCCCCCAGAGTGTTATAGGGACCCAGTCAGTCAGCATAGTGGAGGACAGGGTAACCCCCCCCCCAGAGTGTTATAGGGACCCAGTCAGTCAGCATAGTGGAGGACAGGGTAACCCCCCCCCCCCCCCCCAGAGTGTTATAGGGACCCAGTCAGTCAGCATAGTGGAGGACAGGGTAACCCCCCCCCCCCAGAGTGTTATAGGGACCCAGTCAGTCAGCATAGTGGAGGACAGGGTAACCCCCCCCCCCCCCCTCCCCCCCCCAGAGTGTTATAGGGACCCAGTCAGTCAGCATAGTGGATGACAGGGTAACCCCCCCCCCCCCCCCCCCCCCCCCCCCCCCAGAGTGTTATAGGGACCCAGTCAGTCAGCATAGTGGAGGACAGGGTAACCCCCCCCCCCCCCCCCACCCCCATCCAGTCAGTTTGTCAGAGTAAATCAACGGCCACCAGAGCTCCAACCTGCATTAATCTTGATTACTGCCCTCCGCCTGATCCCTCCCCTGTTTTCCCAGCGTCATGCTATGCCTGGAAACAAAAGGCCTGTAACAACATATAGCCTTGACAAATGATTGATCTCTTCCTAATGCTCTCAAACAAGATGTATCAGAACAAGGGATGAGTCGGATTGGAGTGGAGGTTGGGTGGGTTGGTTCAGGGAAAAGGGAGGAGTAGGGGAGGAAAGGGGTGATGGGGGGGGGGGCAGGGGGCTGGAGAGAAGGAGATGGCGAGAATGATTATGTAGGCCACACTGTCAGGCCACCCTGTCAGGTAAACTTTCTGCTTGTAGATTACTGGACATGTCAGGCCGGCTAAGTGTCGGGTGCTGTCAAGCAGGAACAATGGGGTTAACTATGGCTTGGATGTATTCTGCTTTATGTGTCAGGCAGAGAGAAAGAGGCAGCAAGGGGGAAGGATGAGAGAGGTAGGAAGAGAGAGGAAGACAGAGACAGAGAGAGAGAGAGGGAGAGAGAGGGAGAAAGAGAGAGAGAGAGAGAGAGAGAGAGAGGAGAGGAAGACAGAAAGAGAGAGAGGGAGACAGCGAGACAGAGAGACACAGAGAGGACGCCGCCAGTTCTCTCTCTGTGACACATCATACTAATTGGCATCTGAGGGAGGAATAGGAAGTTGAAGAGCATGACAGGGAGTTGGAGCGCATGATTACAAACAAGAACAATGTGGAAAAATTAATAATATTGTACAGCACTTTGTTTGTCCACTGCTACAAGCTAATTTCCCTCCTCCAAATAAACCCACAATGCATCTGTTTTTTTCTTTCTTTGTGTGTGTTTTCCTTCCCTCCTTACTGTGTATGCTGGGGATTTGAGGCAATATGTCTTAGAAGTCATAGAAATGTATAGGGAAAACATCCACGGCTCAAACAACGGCCATCCCCAGCTCAAACAACGGCCATCAACAGCTCAAACAACGGCCATCAACAGCTCAAACAACGGCCATCCTCAGCTCAAACAACGGCCATCCACAGCTCAAACAAAAGCCATCCACAGCTCAAACAACGGCCATCCTCAGCTCAAACAACGGCCATCCACAGTTCAAACAACAGCCATCCACAGCTCAAACAACGGCCATCCACAGCTCGGAGTTCGTCTACAAAGACTTAAATCAATCCCCCTCCTGAATACGAGTCAGAATAATTAGTACAGTAATGTGCTGAAACTGCACAGAAGAGGGAGGAGAGAAAGGGCTAGAGTAGAGAGAGAGAGAGAGAGAGAGAGAGGGAGGGAGAGGGCTAGAATGTGGAGAGAGAGAGAGAGAGAGAGAGAGAGGGCTAGAGTGTGGAGAGAGAGAGAGAGAGGGCTAGAGTGTGGAGACAGAGACAGAGACAGAGAGAGAGAGAGAGAGAGAGGGAGAGAGAGAGAGAGAGAGAGAGAGAGAGAGAGCGAGAGAGAGAGATGGTGCTAGAGTGTGGAGAGAGAGAGAGAGAGGGCTAGAGTGAGAGAGAGAGAGAGAGAGAGAGAGAGAGAGATAGAGAGGGCTAGAATGTGGAGAGAGAGAGAGAGAGAGAGAGAGAGAGGGCTAGAGTGTGGAGAGAGAGAGTGAGGGCTAGAGTGTGGAGACAGAGACAGAGAGAGAGAGAGAGAGAGAGAGAGGGAGAGAGAGAGAGAGAGAGGGGGGGGGCTTGAGTGTGGAGAGAGAGAGAGAGAGAGAGAGAGAGGGCGAGAGAGAGAGAGGGCTAGAGTGTGGAGAGAGAGAGAGAGAGGGCTATAGTGTGGAGAGAGATAGAGAAAGAGCTAGAGAGAGAGAGAGAGAAAGAGCTAGAGAGAGAGAGAGAGAGGGCTAGAGTGTGGAGAGAGAGAGAGAGAGGGCTAGAGTGTGGAGAGAGAGAAAGAGCTAGAGAGAGAGAAAGAGGGATGAAAGAGCGAGAGTAGAGAGTCAGTGTTTACTGTTCATTTTATTGTTTATTTCATTTTTGTTTATTATCTACTTCACTTGCTTTGGCAATGTTAACATATGTTTCCCATGCCAATAAAGCCCTTAAATTGAAATTGAATTAATAGAGATAGAGAGACGCAGAGAGAGCGAGCGAGAGAGAGAGAATTGCAGAGAGAGCGAGAGAGAGAGAGAGAGAGAGAGACAGAGAGAGAAGCAGACCAGGCTCTCAAGAGAAGACAGGCTATGTGCACACTGCCCACAAAGTGAAGTGGAAACTGAGCTGCACTTCCTAACCTCCTGCCAAATGTATGACCACGTTAGAGACACATATTTCCCTCAGATTACAACAGATCCACAAAGAATTCAAAGACAAATACGATTTTGATAAACTAGTGAAGAACAAACACCATTATAAATACAACCTATATTTCAGTTGATGTTTTTTTCCCTTTTGTACTTTAATAACTATTTGCACGTCGTTACAACACTGTATATAGACACACTATGACATTTGAAACGTCTTTATTCTTTAGGAACTTTTGTAATGTTTACTGTTCATTGTTTATAGTTTATTATCTATTTCACTTGCTTTGGCAATGTAAACATATGTTTCCCATGGCAATAAAACCCCTTAAATTGATATTTCATTAAATTGAATTGACAGAGGGAGAGAAGGGGAGGGAGGGAGAATAGGAAGACAGAGTATATCTGTATGTACTGTATGTACTCTATATACCTTATATACTGCATGTACTGTATGTACTCTATATTTCTTATATACTGTATGTACTGTATGTACTCTACATCTATATGTACTCTATGTACTCTATATACCTTATATACTGCATATACTGTATGTACTGTATGTACTCTATGTACTCTATATACCTTATATACTGCATATACTGTATGTACTGTATGTACTCTATGTACTCTATATACCTTATATACTGTATGTACTGTATGTACTCTATGTACTCTATATACCTTATATACTGCATATACTGTATGTACTCTATGTACTCTATATACCTTATATACTGTATGTACTATATGTACTCTATGTACTCTATATACCTTATATACTGCATATACTGTATGTACTGTATGTACTCTATGTACTCTATATACCTTATATACTGCATATACTGTATGTACTATATGTACTCTATGTACTCTATATACCACATATGTCAGAGTCAAGGCCCGCGGGCCACATCCGGCCCGCAAGAAGGTTTTTTACGGCCCCTGGGATGATCTTGATTTATTATTAGAACCGGCCGCAGCAAGCCGGCAGCCCGCAGATCTTTTACACGCACCAATACTACATTTCCCACAATGCAAAGGTGACGCACCGAGCAGTAGGCTGCTTCATTTCAATATTTATTGGCACAGCAGTCGTCAGCATCACAGTAAAATTAACTTTCAGATACCCATCAAAAATGGCAAAACGGAAGGTGGATACTGAGAACCGGGGGTTTCAAACAAGGTGGGAGTCGGAGTATATGTTCACGAAGGTAGCTGGAAAACCTGTGTGTCTTCTGTGTGGAGAAAGTGTGGCGGTACTGAAAGAGTATAATCTGAGACGACATTATGAAACGAAACACGCGGACACACACGCGGACGCAACTGTCAAGGCCAGTTTTATTTTGGCAGAAGAGATCGCTAAATCAGCCCGGCCATTTACGGAGGGGGATTTCATCAAAAACTGCATGATTAAAGTTTGTGACGAAGTTTGCCCAGAAAAAAGGCAACTCTTTTTAAATGTGAGTCTGAGCAGAAACACCATTGCCGAGAGAGTAGACCAGTTGTCCATCAATCTAAAAGAGCAGCTTGTGAAAAAGGGAAAAGATTTTATTGCATATTCCTTGGCTGTGGATGAGAGCACCGACATTTCTGACATTGCCCAGTTGTCAATTTTCATCCGCGGAGTGGACTCCAACCTAAGCGTGACAGAGGAGTTTTTGGCTTTACGTCCTATGCATGGCACAACTACGGGGCATGATTTGTATGAAGAGGTGTCAAGATGTGTAAATGAGATGGAGCTGCCTTGGGAAAAACTCGTGGGTTTGACAACCGACGGAGCACCTGCGATGTGTGGACACAGGAGCGGACTGGTGGCGAAGATACGGGAAAAGATGCAAGAGGAAAACGCGACAGGTGAGCTGACAGCTTATCATTGTATCATACACCAGGAAGCGTTGTGCGGTAAAGCCTTGAAAATGGAGCATGTAATGAGCATCATCACGCGCACAGTTAACTTTATCAGAGCCAAAGGTTTGAATCACCGCCAGTTCAAGGCATTTCTGACGGAGTTAGAAACGGAGCATGGTGATTTGCCTTATCACACAGAGGTGCGATGGCTAAGCCAGGGAAAGGTGCTTCAAAGATGTTTCGAGCTTCGTGAGGAGATTTGTCTGTTCTTGGACAGCAAAGGGAAAGACACAACACAACTCCGAGACGAAATGTTTCTGTGTGAAATGGCTTTTCTGTGTGACATTACGAGTCATCTGAATGCAATAAACTTGCAGCTGCAGGGTCGGGATCGTGTCATCTCTGATATGTACAGTACAGTGAAGGCATTTAAAACCAAACTGACTCTGTGGGAGACGCAGATGCGGAAAGAAAATTTGAGCCACTTTCCCAGCTGCCAGACCATGAAAGAGAAGCTCTCTACCAGTGCGTTCCCGAGCACACAGTTGGCTGATAAAATAGGTATGCTTGCCGCTGACTTTCGACGCCGATTTGCTGACTTTGAAGCACAAAAAAGCAGGTTGGAACTGCTCGGTAACCCATTTGCTGTTGACGTGGAAAGCTCACCACCAAACCTCCAAATGGAGTTGATTGACCTCCAATGCAATGATGCACTGAGGGCAAAATATGCGGCAGTGGGTGCTGCGGAGTTCGCCCGTTTCCTCCCCGGCACAATGCCCCAGCTGCGCATCCAGGCTGCTCAAACGTTGTCTATGTTTGGCAGCACATACCTGTGTGAACAACTGTTTTCTTTGATGAACCTGAACAAAACATCACACAGAAGTCGACTTACTGCTGAACACCTCCACTCAATTCTGAGGATTTCTTCAGCTCAGAGCCTTACCCCGAACATTGATGAACTTGTGGAAAAGATGGGACACCACCAAGTATCACCCTCAACCTCAAACAAGTGAACATTACTGTGCAATCACATATTTAGAGTTTTTACTCAGTTCAAGTTTAAAAGTTAAAATTTAATATTTGTTTCACTGCATGTTACTTCTCCTTAAACAAAGTGTTGTTTTTGATTAATAGATTTTTGCACTTTATTTTTTTGTATTTCAATCCAATTATATTTTAAAAATATTTCAGTTGAGTGGATGATAGAAAATTGCTATTATTGTTTTTTCTTTGAAGTAAATTTAGCCCACTTTTGCTAAAATAGAAAATATAGTCTACTGATGGTGCCTTGAATACCGGTTTCTTTCATTTAATGTTCATGTTATGGGGATATTTATATAAAGGAAATTTGTCTTTTGTGTCTGTTGAAAATTAAAGATTACTGACAGAGCCATAAGAAAATATTGCTTTATTTATCTGATCATATTGTAATATATTTGTTAGGTTTTCAGTAGGTTCAATTAGGTTCACTAGACTATATGCGTCATTTAAAAATTTTTCAATGAACATTCGAACAGTCCGGCCCTCGTCTTGTAGCTGATTTTTTTATTTGGCCCTCCGTCCATTTGACTTTGACACCCCTGCTATATACCTTATATACTGCATATACTGTATGTACTGTATGTACTCTATGTACTCTATATACCTTATATACTGTATGTACTGTATGTACTCTATGTACTCTACATACCTTATATACTGCATATACTGTATGTACTGTATGTACTCTATGTACTCTATATACCTTATATACTGCATATACTGTATGTACTCTATGTACTCTATATACCTTATATACTGCATATACTGTATGTACTGTATGTACTCTATGTACTCTATATACCTTATATACTTCATATACTGTATGTACTCTATGTACTCTATGTACTCTATATACCTTATATACTGCATATACTGTATGTACTGTATGTACTCTATGTACTTTATATACCTTATATACTGCATATACTGTATGTACTCTATTTACTCTATGTACTCTATTTACCTTATATACTGTATGTACTGTATGTACTGTATGTACTCTATATCTACATGTACTGTATGTACTCTATATCTACATGTACTGTATGTACTGTATGTACTCTATGTACTCTATATACCTTATATACTGTATGTACTGTATGTACTCTATATCTGTATGTACTCTATATCTGTATGTACTCTATATACCTTTATATACTGTATGTACTGTATGTACTCTATATACCGTATATACTGTATGTACTGTATGTACTCTATATCTGTATGTACTCTATATACCTTATATACTGTATGTACTATATGTACTCTATATCTGTATGTACTCTATATCTGTATGTACTGTATATACTGCATGTAATGTATATACTGTATGTAATGTATATACTGTATGTACTGTATATACTGTATGTAATGTATATACTGTATGTCATGTATATACTGTATGTAATGTATATACTGCATGTACTGTATTTCTCCTTGCCACTATTGTAATGTCTGTTTTATGGCGAGCTGTTGTATTGCAATAGACACGATGTCTGGATGTCTTTAACAAGCAGAAGCAGTGCTACCATCCACGCATGACTGATCGGCCTGCCTACCTGACACCGGCCCTGCTCGACCCGTCTGCTTTAAGTGAGAAACCTGGAGGTTTAATTGCAAAGGGCACATTGGGTATGAATCACACAGGACAGGCAGATAGAGATGGAGGGAGGGAGGGAGGGGGAGAGAGAGGAAATGAGTGAGGGGGAGACAGACAGACATACAGAGAGAGAGAGAGAAAGAGAGAAAGAGAGAGTGAGAGAGAAAGAGAGATGGACACAAAACCTCGTAATATGTAAATGTATTTCTGATGATGTGATATTTTAACATACCTGTTTCCAGGTTCCAGGTCTAGCCAGGAAAGCCTATTTATTTCAGGTTAACTATGTGACCCTCTCATCTCTCTATGCTGGTTCAGAGGGACTGAATACATTAGTCCTAGTCTATTAGTGTTTTGTCAACAGCCCTTCTATACACTGTCAGTATTTCCTGTTCTCTGACTCGCTAATTGCTTTGCATAAAGGATCCAACACATCACAAGGGTTAATACAAATATATATAAATATATGTATATTTGACGCTGAAACAGGAAAGGGCTTTCCCCAAACTGTTGCCACAAAGTTGGAAGCACAGAATTCTCTGGAATGTCATTGTATATCACACCCAGAGAGTCAACATTCTGACGGGTTGTGTTTATCCCACCCAGAGAGGCAACATTCTGACGGGTTGTGTTTATCACACCCAGAGAGTCAACATGGTTGTGTTTATCCCACCCAGAGAGTCAACATTCTGATGGGTTGTGTTTATCCCACCCATAGAGTCAACATTCTGACGGGTTGTGTATACCACCCAGAGAGTCAACATGGTTGTGTTTATCCCACCCAGAGAGTCAACATTCTGATGGGTTGTGTTTATCCCACCCAGAGAGTCAACATTCTGATGGGTTGTGTTTATCCCACCCAGAGAGGCAACATTCTGACGGGTTGTGTTTATCACACCCAGAGAGTCAACATGGTTGTGTTTATCCCACCCAGAGAGTCAACATTCTGATGGGTTGTGTTTATCCCACCCATAGAGTCAACGTTCTGACGGGTTGTGTTTTTTCCACCCAGAGAGTTAACATGGTTGTGTTTATCCCACCCAGAGAGTCAACATTCTGACGGGTTGTGTATACCACCCAGAGAGTAAACATTCTGACGGGTTGTGTGTATACCGCACCCAGAGAGTCAACATTCTGACGGGTTGTGTTTATCCCACCCAGAGAGTCAACATTCTGACGGGTTGTGTTTATCCCACCCAGAGAGTCAACATTCTGACGGGTTGTGTTTATCCCACCCAGAGAGTCAACATTCTGACGGGTTGTGTTTATCCCACCCAGAGAGTCAACATTCTGACGGGTTGTGTTTATCCCACCCAGAGAGTCAACATTCTGACGGGTTGTGTTTATCCCACCCAGAGAGTCAACATTCTGACGGGTTGTGTTTATCCCACCCAGAGTCAACATTCTGACGGGTTGTGTATACCACACCCAGAGAGTCAACATTCTGACGGGTTGTGTATACCACACCTAGAGAGTCAACATTCTGACGGGTTGTGTTTACCCCACACCCAGAGAGTCAACATTCTGACGGGTTGTGTTTATCCCACCCAGAGAGTCAACATTCTGACGGGTTGTGTTTATCCCACACCCAGAGAGTCAACATTCTGACAGGTTGTGTTTATCCCACCCAGAGAGTCAACATTCTGACGGGTTGTGTATACCACACCCAGAGAGTCAACATTCTGACGGGTTGTGTATACCACACCCAGAGAGTCAACATTCTGACGGGTTGTGTTTATCCCACCAAGAGAGTCAACATTCTGACGGGTTGTGTATACCACACCCAGAGAGTCAACATTCTGACGGGTTGTGTATACCACACCCAGAGAGTCAACATTCTGACGGGTTGTGTATACCACACCCAGAGAGTCAACATTCTGACGGGTTGTGTTTATCCCACCCAGAGAGTCAACATTCTGAAGGGTTGTGTTTATCCCACCCAGAGAGTCAACATTCTGACGGGTTGTGTTTATCCCACACAGAGAGTCAACATTCTGACGGGTTGTGTTTATCCCACCCAGAGAGTCAACATTCTGACGGGTTGTGTTTATCCCACCCAGAGAGTCAACATTCTGACAGGTTGTGTTTATCCCACACAGAGAGTCAACATTCTGACGGGTTGTGTATACCACACCCAGAGAGTCAACATTCTGACGGGTTGTGTATACCACACCCAGAGAGTCAACATTCTGACGGGTTGTGTTTATCCCACCCAGAGAGTCAACATTCTGACGGGTTGTGTTTATCCCACACCCAAAGAGTCAACATTCTGACGGGTTGTGTTTATCCCACCCAGAGAGTCAACATTCTGACGGGTTGTGTTTATCCCACACCCAGAGAGTCAACATTCTGACAGGTTGTGTTTATCCCACCCAGAGAGTCAACATTCTGACGGGTTGTGTTTATCCCACATCCAGAGAGTCAACATTCTGACGGGTTGTGTATACCACACCCAGAGAGTCAACATTCTGACGGGTTGTGTATACCATACCCAGAGAGTCAACATTCTGACGGGTTGTGTTTATCCCACACCTAGAGAGTCAACATTCTGACAGGTTGTGTTTATCCCACCCAGAGAGTCAACATTCTGACGGGTTGTGTTTATCCCACCCAGAGAGTCAACATTCTGACAGGTTGTGTTTATCCCACACAGAGAGTCAACATTCTGACGGGTTGTGTATACCACACCCAGAGAGTCAACATTCTGACGGGTTGTGTATACCACACCCAGAGAGTCAACATTCTGACGGGTTGTGTTTATCCCACCCAGAGAGTCAACATTCTGACGGGTTGTGTTTATCCCACACCCAAAGAGTCAACATTCTGACGGGTTGTGTTTATCCCACCCAGAGAGTCAACATTCTGACGGGTTGTGTTTATCCCACACCCAGAGAGTCAACATTCTGACAGGTTGTGTTTATCCCACCCAGAGAGTCAACATTCTGACGGGTTGTGTTTATCCCACATCCAGAGAGTCAACATTCTGACGGGTTGTGTATACCACACCCAGAGAGTCAACATTCTGACGGGTTGTGTATACCATACCCAGAGAGTCAACATTCTGACGGGTTGTGTTTATCCCACACCTAGAGAGTCAACATTCTGACAGGTTGTGTTTATCCCACCCAGAGAGTCAACATTCTGACGGGTTGTGTATACCACACCCAGAGAGTCAACATTCTGACGGGTTGTGTATACCACACCTAGAGAGTCAACATTCTGACGGGTTGTGTTTATCCCACCCAGAGAGTCAACATTCTGACGGGTTGTGTATACCACACCCAGAGAGTCAACATTCTGACGGGTTGTGTATACCACACCCAGAGAGTCAACATTCTGACGGGTTGTGTATACCACACCCAGAGAGTCAACATTCTGACGGGTTGTGTTTATCCCACCCAGAGAGTCAACATTCTGACGGGTTGTGTTTATCCCACCCAGAGTCAACATTCTGACGGGTTGTGTATACCACACCCAGAGAGTCAACATTCTGACGGGTTGTGTATACCACACCCAGAGAGTCAACATTCTGACGGGTTGTGTTTATCCCACCCAGAGAGTCAACATTCTGACGGGTTGTGTTTATCCCACACCCAGAGAGTCAACATTCTGACGGGTTGTGTTTATCCCACCCAGAGAGTCAACATTCTGACGGGTTGTGTATACCACACCCAGAGAGTCAACATTCTGACGGGTTGTGTATACCACACCCAGAGAGTCAACATTCTGACGGGTTGTGTATACCACACCCAGAGAGTCAACATTCTGACGGGTTGTGTATACCACACCCAGAGAGTCAACATTCTGACGGGTTGTGTTTATCCCACCCAGAGAGTCAACATTCTGACGGGTTGTGTTTATCCCACCCAGAGAGTCAACATTCTGACGGGTTGTGTTTATCCCACACAGAGAGTCAACATTCTGACGGGTTGTGTTTATCCCACCCAGAGAGTCAACATTCTGACGGGTTGTGTTTATCCCACCCAGAGAGTCAACATTCTGACAGGTTGTGTTTATCCCACACAGAGAGTCAACATTCTGACGGGTTGTGTATACCACACCCAGAGAGTCAACATTCTGACGGGTTGTGTATACCACACCCAGAGAGTCAACATTCTGACGGGTTGTGTTTATCCCACCCAGAGAGTCAACATTCTGACGGGTTGTGTTTATCCCACACCCAGAGAGTCAACATTCTGACGGGTTGTGTTTATCCCACCCAGAGAGTCAACATTCTGACGGGTTGTGTTTATCCCACACCCAGAGAGTCAACATTCTGACAGGTTGTGTTTATCCCACCCAGAGAGTCAACATTCTGACGGGTTGTGTTTATCCCACACCCAGAGAGTCAACATTCTGACGGGTTGTGTATACCACACCCAGAGAGTCAACATTCTGACGGGTTGTGTATACCATACCCAGAGAGTCAACATTCTGACGGGTTGTGTTTATCCCACCCAGAGAGTCAACATTCTGACGGGTTGTGTTTATCCCACACCCAGAGAGTCAACATTCTGACAGGTTGTGTTTATCCCACCCAGAGAGTCAACATTCTGACGGGTTGTGTTTATCCCACACCCAGAGAGTCAACATTCTGACGGGTTGTGTATACCACACCCAGAGAGTCAACATTCTGACGGGTTGTGTATACCATACCCAGAGAGTCAACATTCTGACGGGTTGTGTTTATCCCACCCAGAGAGTCAACATTCTGACGGGTTGTGTTTATCCCACCCAGAGAGTCAACATTCTGACGGGTTGTGTTTATCCCACACAGAGAGTCAACATTCTGACGGGTTGTGTATACCACCCAGAGAGTCAACATTCTGACGGGTTGTGTGTATACCACACCCAGAGAGTCAACATTCTGACGGGTTGTGTTTATCCCACCCAGAGAGTCAACATTCTGACGGGTTATGTTTATCCCACACCCAGAGAGTCAACATTCTGACGGGTTGTGTATACCACACCCAGAGAGTCAACATTCTGACGGGTTGTGTTTATCCCACACCCAGAGAGTCAACATTCTGACGGGTTGTGTTTATCCCACCCAGAGAGTCAACATTCTGACGGGTTGTGTTTATCCCACCCAGAGAGTCAACATTCTGACGGGTTGTGTTTATCCTACCCAGAGAGTCAACATTCTGACGGGTTGTGTTTATCCCACACCCAGAGAGTCAACATTCTGACGGGTTGTGTTTATCCCACCCAGAGAGTCAACATTCTGACTGGTTGTGTTTATCCCACCCAGAGAGTCAACATTCTGACGGGTTGTGTTTATCCCACACCCCGAGAGTCAACATTCTGACGGGTTGTGTATACCACACCCAGAGAGTCAACATTCTGACGGGTTGTGTATACCACACCCAGAGAGTCAACATTCTGACGGGTTGTGTTTATCCCACCCAGATAGTCAACATTCTGACGGGTTGTGTTTATCCCACACCCAGAGAGTCAACATTCTGACGGGTTGTGTATACCACACCCAGAGAGTCAACATTCTGACGGGTTGTGTATACCACACCCAGAGAGTCAACATTCTGACGGGTTGTGTTTATCCCACCCAGAGAGTCAACATTCTGACGGGTTGTGTTTATCCCACCCAGAGAGTCAACATTCTGACGGGTTGTGTTTATCCCACACAGAGAGTCAACATTCTGACGGGTTGTGTATACCACCCAGAGAGTCAACATTCTGATGGGTTGTGTGTATACCACACCCAGAGAGTCAACATTCTGACGGGTTGTGTTTATCCCACCCAGAGAGTCAACATTCTGACGGGTTGTGTTTATCCCACACCCAGAGAGTCAACATTCTGACGGATTGTGTATACCACACCCAGAGAGTCAACATTCTGACGGGTTGTGTTTATCCCACACCCAGAGAGTCAACATTCTGACGGGTTGTGTTTATCCCACCCAGAGAGTCAACATTCTGACGGGTTGTGTTTATCCCACCCAGAGAGTCAACATTCTGACGGGTTGTGTTTATCCCACACCCAGAGAGTCAACATTCTGACGGGTTGTGTTTATCACATCCAGAGAGTCATTCTGACGGGTTGTGTTTATCACATCCAGAGAGTCAACATTCTGACGGGTTGTGTTTATCCCACCCAGAGAGTCAACATTCTGACGGGTTGTGTTTATCCCACCCAGAGAGTCAACATTCTGACGGGTTGTGTTTATCCCACCCAGAGAGTCAACATTCTGACGGGTTGTGTTTATCCCACCCAGAGAGTCAACATTCTGACGGGTTGTGTTTATCCCACCCAGAGAGTCAACATTCTGACGGGTTGTGTATACCACACCCAGAGAGTCAACATTCTGACGGGTTGTGTATACCACACCCAGAGAGTCAACATTCTGACGGGTTGTGTATACCACACCCAGAGAGTCAACATTCTGACGGGTTGTGTTTATCCCACCCAGAGAGTCAACATTCTGACGGGTTGTGTTTATCCCACCCAGAGTCAACATTCTGACGGGTTGTGTATACCACACCCAGAGAGTCAACATTCTGACGGGTTGTGTATACCACACCCAGAGAGTCAACATTCTGACGGGTTGTGTTTATCCCACCCAGAGAGTCAACATTCTGACGGGTTGTGTTTATCCCACCCAGAGTCAACATTCTGACGGGTTGTGTATACCACACCCAGAGAGTCAACATTCTGACGGGTTGTGTATACCACACCCAGAGAGTCCACATTCTGACGGGTTGTGTTTATCCCACCCAGAGAGTCAACATTCTGACGGGTTGTGTTTATCCCACACCCAGAGAGTCAACATTCTGACGGGTTGTGTTTATCCCACCCAGAGAGTCAACATTCTGACGGGTTGTGTATACCACACCCAGAGAGTCAACATTCTGACGGGTTGTGTAAACCACACCCAGAGAGTCAACATTCTGACGGGTTGTGTTTATCCCACCCAGAGAGTCAACATTCTGACGGGTTGTGTTTATCCCACACCCAGAGAGTCAACATTCTGACGGGTTGTGTTTATCCCACCCAGAGAGTCAACATTCTGACGGGTTGTGTTTATCCCACACCCAGAGAGTCAACATTCTGACAGGTTGTGTTTATCCCACCCAGAGAGTCAACATTCTGACGGGTTGTGTATACCACACCCAGAGAGTCAACATTCTGACGGGTTGTGTATACCACACCCAGAGAGTCAACATTCTGACGGGTTGTGTTTATCCCACCCAGAGAGTCAACATTCTGACGGGTTGTGTATACCACACCCAGAGAGTCAACATTCTGACTGGTTGTGTATACCACACCCAGAGAGTCAACATTCTGACGGGTTGTGTTTATCCCACCCAGAGAGTCAACATTCTGACGGGTTGTGTTTATCCCACCCAGAGAGTCAACATTCTGACGGGTTGTGTTTATCCCACACAGAGAGTCAACATTCTGACGGGTTGTGTTTATCCCACCCAGAGAGTCAACATTCTGACGGGTTGTGTTTATCCCACCCAGAGAGTCAACATTCTGACAGGTTGTGTTTATCCCACACAGAGAGTCAACATTCTGACGGGTTGTGTATACCACACCCAGAGAGTCAACATTCTGACGGGTTGTGTATACCACACCCAGAGAGTCAACATTCTGACGGGTTGTGTTTATCCCACCCAGAGAGTCAACATTCTGACGGGTTGTGTTTATCCCACACCCAGAGAGTCAACATTCTGACGGGTTGTGTTTATCCCACCCAGAGAGTCAACATTCTGACGGGTTGTGTTTATCCCACACCCAGAGAGTCAACATTCTGACAGGTTGTGTTTATCCCACACCCAGAGAGTCAACATTCTGACGGGTTGTGTATACCACACCCAGAGAGTCAACATTCTGACGGGTTGTGTATACCATACCCAGAGAGTCAACATTCTGACGGGTTGTGTTTATCCCACCCAGAGAGTCAACATTCTGACGGGTTGTGTTTATCCCACCCAGAGAGTCAACATTCTGACGTGTTGTGTTTATCCCACCCAGAGAGTCAACATTCTGACGGGTTGTGTTTATCCCACACCCAGAGAGTCAACATTCTGACGGGTTGTGTTTATCCCACACCCAGAGAGTCAACATTCTGATGGGTTGTGTATACCACACCCAGAGAGTCAACATTCTGACGGGTTGTGTATACCATACCCAGAGAGTCAACATTCTGACGGGTTGTGTTTATCCCACCCAGAGAGTCAACATTCTGACGGGTTGTGTTTATCCCACCCAGAGAGTCAACATTCTGACGGGTTATGTTTATCCCACACCCAGAGAGTCAACATTCTGACGGGTTGTGTATACCACACCCAGAGAGTCAACATTCTGACGGGTTGTGTTTATCCCACACCCAGAGAGTCAACATTCTGACGGGTTGTGTTTATCCCACCCAGAGAGTCAACATTCTGACGGGTTGTGTTTATCCCACCCAGAGAGTCAACATTCTGACGGGTTGTGTTTATCCCACACCCAGAGAGTCAACATTCTGACGGGTTGTGTTTATCCCACACCCAGAGAGTCAACATTCTGACGTGTTGTGTTTATCCCACACCCAGAGAGTCAACATTCTGACGGGTTGTGTTTATCCCACACCCAGAGAGTCAACATTCTGACGGGTTGTGTTTATCCCACCCAGAGAGTCAACATTCTGATGGGTTGTGTATATCCCACACCCAGAGAGTCAACATTCTGACGGGTTGTGTTTATCCCACACCCAGAGAGTCAACATTCTGACGGGTTGTGTTTATCCCACCCAGAGAGTCAACATTCTGACGGGTTGTGTTTATCCCACCCAGAGAGTCAACATTCTGACGGGTTGTGTTTATCCCACCCAGAGAGTCAACATTCTGACGGGTTGTGTTTATCCCACACCCAGAGAGTCAACATTCTGACGGGTTGTGTTTATCCCACCCAGAGATTCAACATTCTGACGGGTTGTGTTTATCCCACACCCAGAGAGTCAACATTCTGACTGGTTGTGTTTATCCCACCCAGAGAGTCAACATTCTGACGGGTTGTGTTTATCCCACACCCCGAGAGTCAACATTCTGACGGGTTGTGTATACCACACCCAGAGAGTCAACATTCTGACGGGTTGTGTATACCACACCCAGAGAGTCAACATTCTGACGGGTTGTGTTTATCCCACCCAGAGAGTCAACATTCTGACGGGTTGTGTTTATCCCACACCCAGAGAGTCAACATTCTGACGGGTTGTGTATACCACACCCAGAGAGTCAACATTCTGACGGGTTGTGTATACCACACCCAGAGAGTCAACATTCTGACGGGTTGTGTTTTTCCCACCCAGAGAGTCAACATTCTGACGGGTTGTGTTTATCCCACCCAGAGAGTCAACATTCTGACGGGTTGTGTTTATCCCACACAGAGAGTCAACATTCTGACGGGTTGTGTATACCACCCAGAGAGTCAACATTCTGACGGGTTGTGTGTATACCACACCCAGAGAGTCAACATTCTGACGGGTTGTGTTTATCCCACCCAGAGAGTCAACATTCTGACGGGTTGTGTTTATCCCACACCCAGAGAGTCAACATTCTGACGGATTGTGTATACCACACCCATAGAGTCAACATTCTGACGGGTTGTGTTTATCCCACACCCAGAGAGTCAACATTCTGACGGGTTGTGTTTATCCCACACAGAGAGTCAACATTCTGACGGGTTGTGTTTATCCCACCCAGAGAGTCAACATTCTGACGGGTTGTGTTTATCCCACCCAGAGAGTCAACATTCTTACGGGTTGTGTTTATCCCACCCAGAGAGTCAACGTTCTGACGGGTTGTGTTTATCCCACCCAGAGAGTCAACATTCTGACGGGTTGTGTTTATCCCACCCATAGAGTCAACATTCTGACGGGTTGTGTTTATCCCACCCAGAGAGTCAACATTCTGACGGGTTGTGTTTATCCCACCCAGAGAGTCAACATTCTGACGGGTTGTGTATACCACCCAGAGAGTAAACATTCTGACGGGTTGTGTGTATACCACACCCAGAGAGTCAACATTCTGACGGGTTGTGTTTATCCCACCCAGAGAGTCAACATTCTGACGGGTTGTGTATATCACACCCAGAGAGTCAACATTCTGACGGGTTGTGTTTATCCCACCCAGAGAGTCAACATTCTGACGGGTTGTGTTTATCCCACCCAGAGAGTCAACATTCTGACGGGTTGTGTTTATCCCACCCAGAGAGTCAACATTCTGACGGGTTGTGTTTATCCCACCCAGAGAGTCAACATTCTGACGGGTTGTGTTTATCCCACACAGAGAGTCAACATTCTGACGAGTTGTGTATACCACCCAGAGAGTCAACATTCTGACGGGTTGTGTGTATACCACACCCAGAGAGTCAACATTCTGACGGGTTGTGTTTATCCCACCCAGAGAGTCAACATTCTGACGGGTTGTGTATACCACACCCAGAGAGTCAACATTCTGACGGGTTGTGTATACCACACCCAGAGAGTCAACATTCTGACGGGTTGTGTTTATCCCACCCAGAGAGTCAACATTCTGACGGGTTGTGTTTATCCCACACCCAGAGAGTCAACATTCTGACGGGTTGTGTATACCACACCCAGAGAGTCAACATTCTGACGGGTTGTGTATACCACACCCAGAGAGTCAACATTCTGACGGGTTGTGTTTATCCCACCCAGAGAGTCAACATTCTGACGGGTTGTGTTTATCCCACCCAGAGAGTCAACATTCTGACGGGTTGTGTATACCACCCAGAGAGTAAACATTCTGACGGGTTGTGTGTATACCACACCCAGAGAGTCAACATTCTGACGGGTTGTGTTTATCCCACCCAGAGAGTCAACATTCTGATGGGTTGTGTATATCACACACAGAGAGTCAACATTCTGACGGGTTGTGTATACCACCCAGAGAGTCAACATTCTGACGGGTTGTGTGTATACCACACCCAGAGAGTCAACATTCTGACGGGTTGTGTTTATCCCACCCAGAGAGTCAACATTCTGACGGGTTGTGTATACCACACCCAGAGAGTCAACATTCTGACGGGTTGTGTATACCACACCCAGAGAGTCAACATTCTGACGGGTTGTGTTTATCCCACCCAGAGAGTCAACATTCTGACGGGTTGTGTTTATCCCACACCCAGAGAGTCAACATTCTTACGGGTTGTGTTTATCCCACCCAGAGAGTCAACATTCTGACGGGTTGTGTTTATCCCACCCAGAGAGTCAACATTCTGACGGGTTGTGTATACCACCCAGAGAGTAAACATTCTGACGGGTTGTGTGTATACCACACCCAGAGAGTCAACATTCTGACGGGTTGTGTTTATCCCACCCAGAGAGTCAACATTCTGATGGGTTGTGTATATCACACCCAGAGAGTCAACATTCTGACGGGTTGTGTTTATCCCACCCAGAGAGTCAACATTCTGACGGGTTGTGTTTATCCCACCCAGAGAGTCAACATTCTGACGGGTTGTGTTTATCCCACCCAGAGAGTCAACATTCTGACGGGTTGTGTTTATCCCACCCAGAGAGTCAACATTCTGACGGGTTGTGTTTATCCCACACAGAGAGTCAACATTCTGACGAGTTGTGTATACCACCCAGAGAGTCAACATTCTGACGGGTTGTGTGTATACCACACCCAGAGAGTCAACATTCTGACGGGTTGTGTTTATCCCACCCAGAGAGTAAACATTCTGACGGGTTGTGTATTCCACACCCAGAGAGTCAACATTCTGACGGGTTGTGTATACCACACCCAGAGAGTCAACATTCTGACGGGTTGTGTTTATCCCACCCAGAGAGTCAACATTCTGACGTGATGTGTTTATCCCACACCCAGAGAGTCAACATTCTGACGTGATGTGTTTATCCCACCCAGAGAGTCAACATTCTGACGGGTTGTGTTTATCCCACACCCAGAGAGTCAACATTCTGACAGGTTGTGTTTATCCCACCCAGAGAGTCAACATTCTGACGGGTTGTGTTTATCCCACACCCAGAGAGTCAACATTCTGACAGGTTGTGTATACCACACCCAGAGAGTCAACATTCTGACGGGTTGTGTATACCACACCCAGAGAGTCAACATTCTGACGGGTTGTGTTTATCCCACCCAGAGAGTCAACATTCTGACGGGTTGTGTTTATCCCACCCAGAGAGTCAACATTCTGACGGGTTGTGTTTATCCCACACCCAGAGAGTCAACATTCTTACGGGTTGTGTTTATCCCACCCAGAGAGTCAACATTCTGACGGGTTGTGTTTATCCCACCCAGAGAGTCAACATTCTGACGGGTTGTGTATACCACCCAGAGAGTAAACATTCTGACGGGTTGTGTGTATACCACACCCAGAGAGTCAACATTCTGACGGGTTGTGTTTATCCCACCCAGAGAGTCAACATTCTGATGGGTTGTGTATATCACACCCAGAGAGTCAACATTCTGACGGGTTGTGTTTATCCCACCCAGAGAGTCAACATTCTGACGGGTTGTGTTTATCCCACCCAGAGAGTCAACATTCTGACGGGTTGTGTTTATCCCACCCAGAGAGTCAACATTCTGACGGGTTGTGTTTATCCCACCCAGAGAGTCAACATTCTGACGGGTTGTGTTTATCCCACACAGAGAGTCAACATTCTGACGAGTTGTGTATACCACCCAGAGAGTCAACATTCTGACGGGTTGTGTGTATACCACACCCAGAGAGTCAACATTCTGACGGGTTGTGTTTATCCCACCCAGAGAGTAAACATTCTGACGGGTTGTGTATTCCACACCCAGAGAGTCAACATTCTGACGGGTTGTGTATACCACACCCAGAGAGTCAACATTCTGACGGGTTGTGTTTATCCCACCCAGAGAGTCAACATTCTGACGTGATGTGTTTATCCCACACCCAGAGAGTCAACATTCTGACGTGATGTGTTTATCCCACCCAGAGAGTCAACATTCTGACGGGTTGTGTTTATCCCACACCCAGAGAGTCAACATTCTGACAGGTTGTGTTTATCCCACCCAGAGAGTCAACATTCTGACGGGTTGTGTTTATCCCACACCCAGAGAGTCAACATTCTGACAGGTTGTGTATACCACACCCAGAGAGTCAACATTCTGACGGGTTGTGTATACCACACCCAGAGAGTCAACATTCTGACGGGTTGTGTTTATCCCACCCAGAGAGTCAACATTCTGACGGGTTGTGTTTATCCCACACCCAGAGAGTCAACATTCTGACGGGTTGTGTTTATCCCACCCAGAGAGTCAACATTCTGACGGGTTGTGTTTATCCCACACCCAGAGAGTCAACATTCTGACAGGTTGTGTTTATCCCACCCAGAGAGTCAACATTCTGACGGGTTGTGTTTATCCCACACCCAGAGAGTCAACATTCTGACGGGTTGTGTATACCACACCCAGAGAGTCAACATTCTGACGGGTTGTGTATACCACACCCAGAGAGTCAACATTCTGACGGGTTGTGTTTATCCCACACCCAGAGAGTCAACATTCTGATGGGTTGTGTATACCACACCCAGAGAGTCAACATTCTGACGGGTTGTGTTTATCCCACCCAGAGATTCAACATTCTGAGAACATGTCATTTACACTTCTAATTTTTAATTATACTTGCTTGTTTTTGATTTCAAAAATATATTTTCTATACTTTTATAATGATTCATGTATTCTATTAAAACACATATATGGTTCTCCTTCTGTAGAAATGAACTATTTTCATTATTAGCCTTATCAGCGAAAGCATTTGCATGTGATGTGATGTGTGTGTTTACGTGTGTATGTACTGGTCCTCATATTCCCCTGTCTGTCCAATAGAGTCTCCATGCATGCTAAAAATCAGCTTTTGAATATGACATTATTACTCTCCGACATACACATATGCTTGGTTGTTGGTTGCGCTGCGCTGTTGTTTTGTCTGTGTGCGAGACGATGCTTCTCCCGTGAGATGGATAACCTCCTCACCTGTCTTAACGGGTTGACGTACGACAGGGGCCCGGCCATGCGAGTTTGACGCTCATCACGCAAGCAACCAGGCGTGAAATGAAACGCTCCCCTCTCTCTTCATCGAGCCCTTCGTAGTCAGGGAATAGAGACAGGGACGTCAACGTCCTCACATTGTAGATCTCTGTCCAAGGCAGAATGATCTCGTGACACATCACCTGGACAATTAGCCTTCAGCTAGCTTTTCCACAAAAAAAGGCAGAAAAAACAGATAAAGAGGGGTGGCCAGTCTTCTTCTGGCTGTGCCGGGTGGAGATTAGAAACCTAGAGAGGAACCAGGCTATGTGGGGTGGCCAGTCCTCTTCTGGCTGTGCCGGGTGGAGATTATAACAGAACATGGCCAAGATGTTCAAATGTTCATAAATGACCAGCATGGTTGAATAATAATAAGGCAGAACAGTTGAAACTGTAGCAGCAGCACGGCCAGATGGACTGGGGACAGCAAGGAGTCATCATGTCAGGTAGTCCTGAGGCATGGTCCTAGGGCTCAGGTCCTCCGAGAGAGAGAAAGAAAAAAAGAAAGAGAGAGTACACTTAAATTCACACAGGACACCGAATAGGACAGGAGAAGTACTCCAGATATAACAAACTGACCCTAGCCCCCTGGCACATAAACTACTGCAGCATAAATACTGGAGGCTGAGACAGGAGTGGTCAGGAGACACTGTGGCCCCATCCGAGGACACCACCGGACAGGGCCAAACAGGAAGGATATAACCCCACCCAATTTGCCAAAGCACAGCCCCCACACCACTAGAGGGATATCTTCAACCACCAACTTACCATCCCGAGACAAGGCTGAGTACAGCCCACAAAGATCTCCGCCACGGCACAACCCAAGGGGGGGGCGCCAACCCAGACAGGATGACCACATCAGTGAATCAACCCACTCAGGTGACGCACCCCTCCCAGGGACGGTATGAAAGAGCACCAGTAAGCCAGTGACTCAGCCCCTGTAATAGGGTTAGATGCAGAGAATCCCAGTGGAAAGAGGGGAACCGGCCAAGCAGAGACAGCAAGGGCGGTTCGTTGCTCCAGAGCCTTTCCGTTCACCTTCCCACTCCTGGGCCAGACTACACTCAATCAAATGATTGATATGTTCTTTATTATGTTTCATGTTCTGTGTTCTGTGTTCTTATCTAATGATGTTCTGTATTATGTCATTCTGTATTATGTTCTGTGTTCTGTGTTCTGTGTTCTGTCTGGAACCCCCGGAAGAGTAGCTGCTGCTTTTGCAACAGCTAATGGGGATCCTAATAAAATACCGAAAATACCAAACTCATCGTGTCTTGCCTTTAGCTAAGGCACTCAGAATCAAAGCTAAACCCACTACTTAACCCATATATAGAATCAGACCCACCACTTTGTAAATATATGATGTAAATATACAGTCGTGGCCAAAAGGTTTGAGAAAGACACAAATATTTATTTCCACAAAGTTTGCTGCTTCAGTGTCTTTAGATATTTTTGTCAGATGTTACTATGGAATACTGAAGTATAATTACAAGCATTTCATTAGTGTCAAACTACAGGAAAAGGAGGACCGAGCACGTCCCCATTCTCATCGACGGGGCTCTAGTGTAGCAGGTTGAGAGCTTCAAATTCCTTGGTGTCCACATCAACAATAAACTAGATTGGTCCAAACACACCAAGACAGTCGTGAAGAGGGCACGACAAAGCCTATTCCACCTCAGGAAACTAAAAAGATTTGACATGGGTCCTGAGATCCTCAAAAGGTTCTACAGCTGCAACATCGAGAGCCTCTGGTTGCATCACTGCCTGGTACGGCAATTGCTCAGCCTCCGACCGCAAGGCACTTCAGAGGGTAGTGCGTACGGCCCAGTACATCACTGGGGCAAAGCTGCCTGCCATCTAGGACCTCTACACCAGGCGGTGTCAGAGGAAGGCCCTGAAAATGGTCAAAGACCCCAGCCACACCAGTCATAGACTGTTCTCTACTACCGCATGGCAAGTGGTACCGGAGTGCCAAGTCTAGGACAAAAAGGCTTCTCAACAGTTTTTACCCCCCAAGCAATAAGACTCCTGAACAGGTAACCAAACAGGTAACCTTACCCAGACTATTTGCATTGTGTGCCCCCTCCCCAACCCCTCTTTTACGCTACTGCTACTCTCTGTTCATAATTTATGCATAGTCACTTTAACCAGACCCACATGTACATACTACCTCAATCAGCCTGACTAACAGGTGTCTGTAAGGTCTACCACACCTGTTGTATTCAGCATTTCACTGTGAGGTCTACTACACCTGTTATATTCAGCATTTCACTGTAAGGTCTACTACACCTGTTATATTCAGCATTTCACTGTAAGGTCTACTACACCTGTTATATTCAGCATTTCACTGTAAGGTCTACCACACCTGTTGTATTCAGCATTTCACTGTAAGGTCTACTACACCTGTTGTATTCAGCATTTCACTGTAAGGTCTACTACACCTGTTGTATTCAGCATTTCACTGTAAGGTCTACTACACCTGTTGTATTCAGCATTTCACTGTAAGGTCTACTACACCTGTTGTATTCAGCATTTCACTGTAAGGTCTACTACACCTGTTGTATTCAGCATTTCACTGTAAGGTCTACTACACCTGTTGTATTCAGCATTTCACTGTAAGGTCTATTACACCTGTTGTATTCAGCATTTCACTGTAAGGTCTACTACACCTGTTGTATTCAGCATTTCACTGTAAGGTCTACTACACCTGTTGTATTCAGCATTTCACTGTAAGGTCTACTACACCTGTTGTATTCAGCATTTCACTGTAAGGTCTACTACACCTGTTATATTCAGCATTTCACTGTAAGGTCTACTACACCTGTTATATTCAGCATTTCACTGTAAGGTCTACCACACCTGTTGTATTCAGCATTTCACTGTAAGGTCTACTACACCTGTTGTATTCAGCATTTCACTGTAAGGTCTACTACACCTGTTGTATTCAGCATTTCACTGTAAGGTCTACTACACCTGTTGTATTCAGCATTTCACTGTAAGGTCTACTACACCTGTTGTATTCAGCATTTCACTGTAAGGTCTACTACACCTGTTGTATTCAGCATTTCACTGTAAGGTCTACTACACCTGTTGTATTCAGCATTTCACTGTAAGGTCTATTACACCTGTTGTATTCAGCATTTCACTGTAAGGTCTACTACACCTGTTGTATTCAGCATTTCACTGTAAGGTCTACTACACCTGTTGTATTCAGCATTTCACTGTAAGGTCTACTACACCTGTTGTATTCAGCATTTCACTGTAAGGTCTACTACACCTGTTGTATTCAGCATTTCACTGTAAGGTCTACTACACCTGTTGTATTCAGCATTTCACTGTAAGGTCTACCACACCTGTTGTATTCAGCATTTCACTGTAAGGTCTACTACACCTGTTGTATTCAGCATTTCACTGTAAGGTCTACTACACCTGTTGTATTCAGCATTTCACTGTAAGGTCTACTACACCTGTTGTATTCAGCATTTCACTGTAAGGTCTACTACACCTGTTGTATTCAGCATTTCACTGTAAGGTCTACTACACCTGTTGTATTCAGCATTTCACTGTAAGGTCTACTACACCTGTTATATTCAGCATTTCACTGTAAGGTCTACTACACCTGTTGTATTCAGCATTTCACTGTAAGGTCTACTACACCTGTTGTATTCAGCATTTCACTGTAAGGTCTACTACACCTGTTGTATTCAGCATTTCACTGTAAAGTCTACTACACCTGTTGTATTGAGCATTTCACTGTAAGGTCTACTACACCTGTTGTATTCAGCATTTCACTGTGAGGTCTACTACACCTGTTGTATTCGGCATTTCACTGTAAGGTCTACTACACCTGTTGTATTCTGCATTTCACTGTAAGGTCTACTACACCTGTTGTATTCAGCATTTCACTGTAAGGTCTACTACACCTGTTGTATTCAGCATTTCACTGTAAGGTCTACTACACCTGTTGTATTCAGCATTTCACTGTAAGGTCTACTACACCTGTTATATTCAGCATTTCACTGTAAGGTCTACTACACCTGTTGTATTCAGCATTTTACTGTAAGGTCTACTACACCTGTTGTATTCAGCATTTCACTGTGAGGTCTACTACACCTGTTATATTCAGCATTTCACTGTAAGGTCTACTACACCTGTTGTATTCAGCATTTTACTGTAAGGTCTACTACACCTGTTGTATTCAGCATTTCACTGTGAGGTCTACTACACCTGTTATATTCAGCATTTCACTGTAAGGTCTACTACACCTGTTATATTCAGCATTTCACTGTAAGGTCTACTACACCTGTTGTATTCAGCATTTCACTGTAAGGTCTACTACACCTGTTGTATTCAGCATTTCACTGTAAGGTCTACTACACCTGTTGTATTCAGCATTTCACTGTAAGGTCTACTACACCTGTTGTATTCAGCATTTCACTGTGAGGTCTACTACACCTGTTGTATTCAGCATTTCACTGTAAGGTCTACTACACCTGTTATACTCGGCACACGTGACAAATAAACGTTGATTTGATTTGATTAAGGTCTGGGGAGTTTTCTGGCCATGGACCCAAAATATCGATGTCTTGTTCCCTGAGCCACTTATGGCAAGGTGCTCCATCATGCTGGAAAAAGGCTTTGTTCGTCACCAAACAGTTCCTGGATGGTTGGGAGAAGTTGCTCTCGGAGGATGTGTTGGTACCATTCTTTATTCATGGCTGTGTTCTTAGACAAAATTTTGAGTGAGCCCACTCCCTTGGCTGAGAAGCAACCCCAAACATGAATGGTCTCAGGATGCTTTACTGTTGGCATGACACAGGACTGATGGTAGCGCTCACCTTGTCTTCTCGGGACAAGCTTTTTTCCAGATGCCCCAAACAATCGGAAAGGGGATTCATCAGAGAAAATGACTTTACCCCAGTCCTCAGCAGTCCAATCTCTGTACCTTTTGCAGAATATCAGTCTGTCCCCGATGTTTTTCCTGGAGAGAAGTGGCTTCTTTGCTGCCCTTCTTGACACCAGGC